>NW_026115070.1:1327041-1510652 GCF_025201925.1 Gopherus flavomarginatus
TTGTGTGATTTTTAGCTCAGGAACAGTATTCCAATAGCTGTCGCCCCCTGCGTGCTTGTAACCAAGAGAAAGGAGCCTCAAGCTGAGCTGATTCAAATATTAATCCTGTGGTCGTTTTCCACAACAGCCTCAATAGGTCCCTGTGATGGAATGTAAGGCTACATCTAGCTACCCCCGTATCGGCGGGGTTAAAATCGATTGCTCGGGGATCGATATATGGCGTCTCATCTAGACGCCATTATATCGATCCCCGAGCGCGGCTTATATCGATTCCGGAACAACACCAACCCCAACGGAGTTGCTGATTTGACAGGGGAGCCGCGGACATCTATCCCGCGCGGTGAGGATGGGTGAGTAATCCGATCTTAGATATTCGACTTCAGTTACGTTATTCACGTAGCTGAATTTGCGTATCTAAGATCGATTTCCCCCCGTAGTGTAGACCAGCCCTTAATGTCTTCACACCTTCCCCCTGCAGGAGAATGGCTGTTTGACCAGCTGTTTGCCTTGCTGTCTCTGAGGAACTGGTCTGTGGGTGTTCCCCAGAAGCTGTAACTTTTTCAGTAATATCATACTGTAAAATCTCACAATTTTACATACAGTGTTACTACACATTTTAACAGGAGGATAATATTCAGTAGGTTATGCGTTTTCTAATGATACCTCACAAGCCATACTGGGTACAAATTGATCATAATTTTCTAGAAGAGTGAACACAGGGGTACAGATTGACACAGTGTCTGTGTGTGTGTTCCCAGCAGATATGTGGGTATTTCAATCCCTCATAAGCACAATGTTTGGCATCTTCAAGGACCTGGGGAACTGGTCCTGGGAATTCACTAGTTTAGCAAGTGTGAGACTGCATGAAATTGTGAGACACTTTGGTATTAATAATAAAATAATATAATCTGATAAAATTGCAATGAATCATGCTAGGTATGCCATGTAAAGTGTCAGTGAAAATGTTATGATTTGCCAAGTATGATAATTTTGTTTCTATGTTTCTATCACCTTTGTATTGTGAGTTACAGATATGTAAGGTATATCTGTATTTCCAGACTTGTGCAGTTTTTCTGGGTGACACCCCCAGACATATTGGCATCAACATTGCCTAGCATGTTTGATGGCCCATTGAGGGTCATCAGCTGTACAATGAACCTATGGACCAAGGGGACACACCTATTGAGTCAGCAAGACATGCCGGGGTTTGCCTGTGTAATGAAACCTCCAAAGCTTTTCCATGCCATGTGCTGTGAAGCTTGTGTTTGGGACACAGGAAGTACAAGCCACATGGCAAAAGGAATATAAAGCGCAGCTGCATCATCTCCATCTTGTCTTCAATCCCCCTTCCTACCTCTGGAGCAACTTCTCTACAAACTGAACCCTGGAACAAAGGACTGAATGACCCATCCAAGCTGTGGATGCGTTCCAGACAGACTTTCAAGCCAGCAACTCACCAATACTGCTAAGAACCTGATATATCCATTTTGGAATGTATCTGACTGCTTTTCCATTTAAATTCTTTCTGTCTTTCTTTCTTTTAAACCTTTAGTTTAGATGCTAAAGAATTGTCTGGAAGGATGGAATTTAACTTCATTCTTTCATTTGTTCTTTCTTCTAAACATTTAGTTTAATTGCTAAAGGATTGGCTGGCAGCATGGTATTTTGGATGAGATCCAAACCTGGGTAATGTGGCTAACCTTCTACCCACCCACTTCCTGGATCCAATTAGGATCACTCTCCTGCTTGCCCTCTGGCCATGCTGTATCACAGTGAGCAGAGTTTTTAAATAACCTCTCACTGTACGGGACCTAGTTGCTGATTAGGAGTCAGAGAACTGTCATGCAATAAAGGGGGCCGTGTGATTTCTTTTTCAGAGTCTCGTTAACCAGTGTGTGGGATCAGAAGCACAGTTTGTGACTGGTCAGTGAGTTTAACTTCAGTGTTAACCACCAGTATGGGGAGCATCTGCTCTCCCTTTTTTCAGCCTGCTCTGACCTTGGCATTTTCAGTGAGGACTGCCCCAGGCACACTAGGTCACACTAAGCACTGAAGATAAATTAACAGAATGTTTTTGATGATCAAGTTGTATGAAATCAACTGAACTCCTTTGTTTTCTTTCATCTGAGCGGAGTTTCTGGTTTTCCAACGTGATATGATCTCCCAGCTGGAACAAGGGGAAGAGCCATGGGTCCCAGAGCTCCAGGGTTCAGAGGAAAGAGAGATCCTGAGATCTCCCCGCACAGATGAGGAAACATTAAAACCAACTCAGAATCTGTAAGTGCCTGAAGGAAACATCTAGGATGCCCTACAAAGCTCTTGGGAAGTCTCTCAGTTCATTATTGTCCATAGCAGGGGTCGCATCCACAGGGTAAATATAGCTCAAGGCTTCCTATAGATGCTAGCAGACACCGGGCAGTAGCTTTCTCCCTTCCCCCTGTGAAGTTGGATGGGATGTGAAGGCTGAATTGATCCCCTCCTCTCTCCTGTTGGGGGGAGCTGAGTTCCTGATTTTTATTTGTCCTCTCTCCAGCACTTGTTTTGGTTTGGCCTTCCCCTTTCCATCCCTGTTTGAGGTTTCTGTCTCTATCACAGCAGGTGATGCAATGACGTGTGAGGTTCAGCACAGACCAGAAAAAGAGCAGGGAAACCAGCCAGGGGAGAAAATGGATAAATTTATTTCCTGTCAGGGAACTCAGAAGGGCCTTAAGGAAACCAGAATACAGCAGGAAATCTGCAGGGAAAAGCAAAAAAAATACATGTGCTGAGTGTGGGAAAAACTTCACTTACAGATCAGGCCTTTCTCAACATCAGAGAATCCACACAGGGGAGAGGCCCTGTGAATGCAATGAGTGCGGGAAAACTTTCAGTCGCAGCTCGCACCTTATTGGGCATCAGAGAATCCACACAGGGAAGAGATCCTATCATAGAATCCTAGCTTATAAGGGTTGGAAAGGACCTCAAGAGATCATCTAGTCCAACCCCTGGCTCAAAGCAGGACCAATTCCCAAATGGTTCCCTCAAGGATTGAACTTACAACCCTGGGTTTAGTAGGCCAATGCTCAAACCACTGAGCTATCCTCTCCCTCCTGAATGCAGTGAGTGCGGGAAAACTTTCAGTCGCAGCTCACACCTTATTCGGCATCAGAGAATCCACACACAGGAGGGGTCCTATGAATGCAGTGAGTGCGGGAAAACCTTCAATCGCAGCTCTCACCTTATTCAGCATCAGAGAATCCACACGAGCAAGAAGCCCCGCGAATGCCGTCAGCAGGCCTGCACAACTCGTAAAGTGGTGATGTAGAGAAATCTCTGTATTAACTATCTCTATAAATCTTTATAACGTTGCATTGTGTTATTTTGTATTAAGTATCTTTATCTTTATGACATTGCATCCGGCATGATGTTATTTTGTAATTCATATGACTTGGCATTGTGCCTCTCTATTTTCATACAACTTTGTATTAGATCCCTATATAGAGAATTGGTAGAAAACTTTGTATCAAATGTTATAGCCCCTAAGGATAGTATAGTTAAAGTAAAAGAAAACATGTGCCTTTTTGCTAGAAGTAGAATAAGATCTTCCCCCGCACTCTGTAATCAATTGCTCTATTGACTGAATGAGGTGTGAATGAGTGAGGCTTGGAAGACACCCACCTCCAGACAGCTACAACAGTTGAAGAGGGAATGGGAGCCAGAGCAAAGGACAATACAACTTGTCAAGTGGGCCCAATAAAGAAGAGCAGACATATTGATGGCCTCAGGGATTAGAAGCAAGCACCTTCTTTAGAAAACACCCTCTTTGAGCAGCATTGGGACAACACCCAGAGAAAAGCAGCACAAAGACCAACGGACCCAGACCCAGATTTTGAATCTGGTCTAGATTTGCATAAGAGGGAAGCTGCTATAAATGCGAGGTGTCTTGCAGAAGGACCCCGGATCTCGTCTTGTCACCATCGGACCATCGATTTGGATCGGTAGAAGTCCGGCTCCACCCCTCCCCCATCTAACTCACCTGGCCAGTGCAGTTAAGGGGAGCAACTAGTTGGTAACAACAGCAAGACGGAGTGTGTTTATGTCTGTGTGTGTGCGTGAATGCATGACTGTGATATATATCTCATGTGCATATCATAGAGTATTAATTGATACCTGTATTACTAATAAATGTGGCATTTTGCCTTAATCCCCCTGAAAAGTTCCTGTACAGTACTTTGAGTAAAACAGCGAGGGCCACAATACTCCAAAGAAAACAGCTGAGGACCGAAACCCCCCGGCCCTGCGGAAACACCCCCACTCAGGACCTCCCAGCCTGGCGGAAACACCCCGCCCAGCCCTGCAGAAACAAACCCTCCTTCCCCAGCGCCGCCCCACCAAAACAGCTGTGGGTCAAAAAGGAAGGTTGGTGGTGGGGAGGTGTTACTTGATGTTAAATCAACCAGGGACTCCCAGCCAAAGAGGTGGCTGGGAGCCCTCAGGGTCAAATTAAAGGGCCTGGGGCTCTGACGACTGGGGGAACCCGGAGCTTTTCAGGGCTGGGACAGGGATTTAAAGGTCCCAGAGCTCCTGCTGCTGAGGGGAGCCTGAGCCCTTGAAATCCCAGCCTCACTCCATCCCCTGGAGCTGCCGCCAGGATTCAAAGGGCTCTGTGCTGCCTGCAGCCACAGGGATCCCTGAGCCCTTTAAATCTCAGCTGCTGCCGGGATTCAAAGGGCTCTGGGCTGCCCGTGGCGGTGGGGAGACCTGAGACCTTTAAACCTCAGCTGCGGCCGGGAATCTCTGCGAGCAGCCCAGAGCCCTTTGAATCCCGGCCGTGGCTGGCAGGCCGGCTTTAGGAAGTGCGGGGCCCCGCAGGGATGACTGGGGAAAAAAAAGCCTTTCAGTTCTTAACAACCGGTTCCCTATAAAAAGTTCTGCCACAGTATGTATTTTTTGTACCAGTAGGGTTACCATACGTCCGTATTTTCCTCCCAGATGGCGATTTAAGAACCAAAAAGCCTGACATGTCCGGGAAAGTACAGATGTATGTTAACCCTACCTAAAAGTTCTTTTTTAAAAAGATGGGTCTGAACTAGAAATGAGCTCTGCCACTCCCTTAGGGTGTGCTAGGGTGCACATGTGTGGGTCCCAGCTGCTCCCTGCCCATCTCATTGAAGCAGGTGTGCAGGGTTACTTCCCTCGGAACTGCAGGGCACCAGTGAACATGGGGCTGGCTGGAGGTGGGGGAGGGGGAGGATGCGAGAGGTAGGGTCTGGCTGCAGGCTGGGCAAGGGGTGTGGGGCAGGCTGGAGACAAGAGGTGTGGGGTGGGCTGGCTGGCTTCAGGCAGGGCCACAGGGAGGGTGCTGCATGGGTTGGCAGGGCTGGAGACAAAGGAGTGCGGGACTGGCTGGCTTCAGGCAGCGGGGTGCGGCAGGGGTTGGCTGGAGACGGGTTGGTGCAGGGCTGAAGGCAAGGCAGGGGGTACGGGGTTGGCTGGAGACAGGGCAGGGGGTGCAGGGCTGGTGCGGGCAGGAGCAGGCAGTGTGGCAGGGGCTGGCTGGAGACAGGGAAGGGGGTGCAGGGCTGGCTGGAGACAGGGGTTGGTGCAGGGCTGAAGGCAAGGCAGGGGGTGTGGGGCTGGCTGGAGATGGGCAGGCTGCAGGCAGGAACTGGTGCAAGCAGGGCAGGAGGTGCGGGGCTGGTGCGGGCAGGGGGTGCAGCAGGGGCTGGCTGGGGATGGGCTGGCTGCAGGCAGGGCAGGGGGTGCAGGTACAGGGGGTACAGCCCATCCTCTATGGTGAGTGCCTCCTTCTCCTCCTCCTCCTCCCCCCTCTCCCACTAGGGTAGCAGCAGCAGCCTGGGGCTTGGGGGCTATTTCAAGGGCCCGGGGCGCCCCTGCTTCCACTGCCCCAGCTCTGTAAATAGCCGCGGGAACCCTGGGGAAGCGGCGGGGCTCCAGTGGCTATTTAAAGGGCCAGGGGAGGTAGAAGCAATGGGAGTCCTGGACTTTTTAAATAGCCCCCAGAGCCCCGCAGCCATACCCCAGGGCTCCAGCAGCAGGGCTCTAGTGGCAATTTAAAGGGCCTGGGCTTCCAGCCCCTGCTGGGAGCCCCAGGCCTTTTAAATTGCCCCCTGGGGAAACTGGGCCACCCTGGTACAGCGCACTGGCTTTTGCTGGTACTGGGGCTTGGGTGCGGGGTCCTCTTAGGAGCGAGGCCGATTCAAGGGAATTGGTTAAATTGGCCTAAAGCCGGCCCTGGTGGCTGGGATTTAAAGAGCTCTGAGCTCCCCGCCCGCCTGCCCAGAGCCCTATAAATCCTGGCCTGCGGCTGAGATTTAAAGAGCTCTGGGCTCCCTGCGGCTGCGGGCAGCTCAGAACCTTTTGAATCCCGGCCGCGGCTGAACTTTAAAGGGGTTTGGATTCCCCGCGGCTACGGGCAGCCCAGAGCCCTTTGATTCCCGGCTGCGGGACGCACAGTGAGACTTCACGGGCCGCACGTTGCCCGTGGGCCGTATGTTGTACAGGCCTGGCATGGAGGGGCAAAATAGGTAAGAAATTTCCGTGGCCTGTCACTAGCAAATAGTAGCCACCATGGATCCTGCCAGAGGTGGCTACATCTTAGCACTGTGGGAAGCAACCCTTCACAGAGACCATTTGTCTTGTGGTTTGGGATACTTCTCAAGACATGCTGCACTCAGAGTGACCCCCTCATCCTGTGCCAGCTGGAGAAAAGAAAAGGGCCAGCCAACTCTCCCACTACCAGCTGCGAACCACTGATCCCCAAACAGGGGGAGGCCTCTGGCTTTGATGTGTATTAAATATCAGGCTGGTCTCTTTCTTTGGCAAATATCTAACAGAGCTAAAAGAGGGAACAAATGATCCTCAAAGGAGAGGGGAAAGACAATCACTGGGAAATGTAATCCCCTGCAACATCCAGAATGGAGAGCGACTCAGGGCAACAGGTTCCCCCGAAGGAAGAAGTTTTTGGGATTTAGAAACATAAGGAACAGCACAAAACTTGAGAGGATTGTTAATTGACATTTGATAATGACACAGAGGGAAAACCTGAGCTTTCAGATCAGTGTTCAGAAATGAAAGACAAAGGGTGGAAATCAGAGATTTTGGATCCATTTTGCAAATTATAGAGAGGAAAGTGGAAAATCAGAGGGATTTTATATCAGTTGTTGATAGGAGGTAAAATCTGAGTGTTTCACATGAATACTTGATAAATGAATAAAGAGGAAATGGGCAACATTTGCAAACATTTTGTGTTCAATAATCTGAGAAAAGGTGTAAATCTGAGATTTTCTTATTATTTTATAATTAGAGACAGGAAAATCTCAGGGCATATTCAATTAGAAATAGACAACTAGAGAGAAGTGGGGCAAATGTTTAGGTTATTTTATTTGAATCTTTGAGATTTGCAAAGAAATTGTGTCACAAACTGCATATTTGATAACATGAGAGGAAAACACCAAGATCTGAGGGGAGAGAGTCACTTTCCTGTCAGGGCCCAGTGCTCCCTCCCCCTCCCCCTCCGGGGTCTCTCACTCACTGGGGGCTCCAGGCGGGGCTGGTGCGGTCAGAGCCTGGGGCTGCCTAGGGGGCAGGTCCCAGCTGGAGAAAGCCCCCCCCCCCCGGCCAGGATAGGAATGTGCTACTGGTAGCAGCCTGGGGCTGGACCCTCTCTATGGGGGACACTTGCTCCCCCCTCCCCTTCCTGGCCCTTCCCACGCCCTGTTGCCAGCAGAGAGTGGCCCCCCCAGCCCAGCCCAGAGGTGTCCCTGTCTCAGGCCCCCCCCAGCCTCTGCCCAGTTCAGAAATCACTCGGGGGAACCATTTCCCACCTACACAAGGACAAATCACTGCAGGTGAAAATGGGGGGAAACACCCCAAACCTGAGATCTGAACTGGCCATTGGCAAAGGGGAGAGAAAATGGGGCACAATGGGGGGAGGGGAACAGGGAACTTCTCAGGGGTTTGAGGGAAGGGGGTGTCAGCCTGGATGTTGCTTGTTGCTCTCTAGGGAGAAAGGGGGCAGGACAGGAGAGGAGGGGGGTCTCCACGGAGGGGGCAGTGGTAATTCCGAGGGGATCTCAGCCCTCCCTTTTTCTCCCCGCTCCTCAGGGGTCACCTGCTCTTCTCCCCTCGCCCCCCGGCCATGTCCCGGCTGCACAGACATTTTCCATCCATCCCTTTCCCAGGTCTCCCCCCTCCGCAGCCCCTGCCCGACCCCACGCAGGGGCTGCTAGGTGTAATGCATGTTCAGTAGGGATTTCTCCCCTACTAATGCTGGGGTGTCCTTCTCCTATAGGTTAGTCTACTAATGATCTCATCTTGGTGCCATGTGTGTCAGTTCATTGCCATGGCACTCGTGTGCTTAGACATCTGAGGATGCTCTATAGAAAAGCTCCTTGAGTGAGGTGATCCACAGGGAGTAGCTCAAAGCTCCAAAGTGCCTGGCCGGGGCAGGACATTGGCACAGCAAGGGCGGGGTGTGGCAGTGACATCACAAAGGCCTTTTGCAGGACCTCACACTATTGGTCAAAGACTATTGGTGAGCAGGTGGTGACCTCACAGAGAGATCCTGACATCAGTCAGGGGCCAGGGGCTAGGGAAACCTCAGAGACCCCTGTGGCTTTGCTTCAGCAAGTCTCCTTCTCCAGGTCTCTGTCTGAGGACTGAGAGAGTATTCGGGTTCACGGACGTGAGCGCCAGGAGAAACCTCTTTCCAGTTTTCTCCTTCCCTTGTAGTGATTTTACTAGAAAACAGCCGTCCCTCTTTAGAAGGTAAGAGCCTCCTGGAGGTGTGAAACCTGTTCAGTCTGATCCATCTGGTGAGAGTTGAATTCTAGGCATGGAAAACATGAGCTTAAGGAGGCAGAATTTTATTCCGCACCTGGGATTTTGTCCCTTAGAATCATGGGGACATTAGGGTTTGTCCTTTGTGTTTCACCTTTTCCTCCATCCACCTGTCCCTCCCTCCTTTCTCTTCATCTCTTCTTTTGTCCTTTCTCCTGTTCCCCTCCCAACACCAGGACGAGTGTGTGCGTGTGTGTTGCGGGGGAGTGCTCTGCAGCTCTCACTGTGGGAGTTCCACCCAAAAATGTGAGGCTGAAATAGTGCTCAGGCAGTCAGGGCTGGATTAACCTTTTGTTGGCCCTGGCACCAAACATATTTGTGGGCCCCAGTATAGTCACTGTGGGCTCCGAGTGTGGGCCTGGTGGGGCAGTGCCATTGGTGCCTTCGTATACCCGGTACTGAACCTCAGAGACATTTTTCATTTTGATCACACACCTCTCCATGACTATATGCATTGCCATACACAGCTCCCTCAGCCCGCGGGTTTTCTTATTGAGCTGTACACCCATGTGGGTTTACCAGTGTCCACAGTGAGCAGAACTTTCATAGTGACCAAGGAAACTCCCCACAGATTTATCTCTTTCCTCATTCAGACCTTCTCTAGCCATGTCTCCAGTACCCCCCATGTCACCAGTCACTGCATGTGGTCCTAGTCTCAGCTCAAAGTCCTAAAGCCAGCAGACACCTGATCAGTTCTGACAGATCCCTCCCTCAGCCCCCATCCTGCCATGTGAGCAAGCCACCTGCAAACACCATTTCCCCAAAGTGAGGACTTAGCCCTTGGGAATCTGAAGACACCAGCGTCTCTCCCTCTGCTCCCATCTACGTGCTAGTCTGCTACCTGGTCACCACCACCTCTCCCCATACTTGTTTCCTTTCTACTTTGGACATGCTCCCAACCAGCTGGAAGCTCCCTCTGCAAGCCTGACCTGCTCCCGCCTTCCCTGCTCCCCCGACATTCCTTTCCTACTGGTGACCTCTGTTCCTTGAGGTTAACTCCAGTGTCTTTAGGTGCTCTAGCTTAATGGCCCCAGGAGTCATAGAGCCACTTGTAGTTTCTCTAGCTACAGCCATGGGGCAACTGCCAGAGGCCAGCCTTAGACAGCTGCAGCTACTAGCCGCAGGAGCGGAGGCAATGCCAAGGCTGAGCATGCTTGAACCTTGCAAGGGCAGCACTAGGGACTCTAAATCCTCAGCACTGGCCCTAGGCAGCTGCAGACTCTGGAGTTAGGCACTTTCCTCCTCTAGGTTCCTGCATGGTTACAGAACTGCAGTAAAGTGGAACAATTATCAGCTTCTGTGATTGGAAGATGTCTGGATCCATCTAATAAGACCGTCCTACATAAATGAGGAAAGTTGAGGTGCCTTTATTATTCTTTTGTTCCATTCTTTGTTTCTATGGGGAATTTGCCAGTGCAATATCACTGTCTTCCTTTTAAACAAACAAAACTAAAAAAAAAAGTGTAATGGCTGTTGAAAATAGCAATTCCAGCCCTCGTTAGCACTGTGAAGACCCCAACGTTTGTTGCTCAATTTTCTCCTACTTTTTCTACAGTAAATGACAGTGGATCAGCATATTTGATTTGGGAGAAATGAAGTAACAGCTGCCCAAATTGAGCTTGAGCACTCCTGATTTTGAGGTGTTCAGATCTGGAAGGCAGGGGCTAGATTCCCTTTATGAATATTAGATACATCTGGAAAGGAAAAGTCAATTTCTATTTTCATGGCTCAGAAGTGGAAATCCTCCTGTCCTGTATCTGAAGCTGTCCAGGTCCAGTAGAGCCTCCCCTTCCTTACTTACCATTTTACCTTCTGGTGGGATCCACATACCTCCCTTGCCCAGCTTCAGATAGAGAGGGGCCCTGTCCAGTTAGTCCACCCAGTTCCATCTTTGGGGGCTGCCAGGCGAGGTCACACCAGCATCCCTAAGCCTGTCTGGGGAAGTCTTCTGAGGGTGCTACCTGGGCCAAAGCCTTCTACTCCTTGGTCACACCTCTTCCCTACTCACAGGTGGCACCCCCTTCTAGCAGCCAGCCAGCCAGCCCCCCAGCCCCAGCAAGCTGCAGCACATGGAGTCTCACAGCTTCCCCCCTCCCTTTCCTGTTGATAGCAGCCAAGGGAATGCTGGGAAATGTTCCTTCTCTGCTCCAAGGCAGGGAGCTGGTCAAGGAACTACAGCTCCCAGGGCCCTATGGGGTCTCAGCTCCCCTACTGAATATCCAGGCTGCTCTGAGGCTCCCTTTCTGCAGAGGGGAGGAAGTTACTGTTACAGGTCCCTTCAGAGCTTGGGCCTAGCACTATGGCACCATGTCAAATCCAGTACTGCTCCCAACTCTATCCAGCTCTGCTGCTGGCAGGATCCCTTCCCATTCTTTTTGTTTCCTGTCTCCCCTCCAAGGAGAAGCTCTGCATTGTTCCTGTGTGGGGAATTGAACCCAGGCTGTCTGGGTGAAAGCCAAGAATCCTAACCACTAGACCACATGGGACTTCCATAACACGTTTACATGTTCATATTCAATAACACAATTAAACGTAGCCATTCAAAGTAGCCATTTAAAAGAAGCCATTCAAAAAACTTCAAAAACAGACTTCAAAGAGAAATTGCAGAGTTACAACTGATCTGCAAACTTAACACCATTAATTTGAGCTTGAAGAGGGACTGGGGGTGACTGGCTCACTACAAAAGCAATTTTCCCTCTCTTGGTATTGACACCTCCCTGTCAATTACTTGGAGAGAGCCACATCCACCCTGACTGAATTAGCCTTCAACACTGGTTCTCCCCTTGTATGGTAACTCCCTTTACATCATGTTCCAATATATATTTATGCCTCTATCTGCAATTTTCACTCCATGCATCTGAAGAAGAGGGCTTTTTACCCACGAATGCTTGTGTCCAAATAAATCTGTTAGTTCTTAAGGTGTCACCGGACTCCTCGTTGTTTTTGTGAAATAAAAGCAAAATGCACTCTAAGCTGATCTTAACCCTTTCAATGCCCTTACAAACTTAGATGCTTCTCACCACAGGCCGGCTGGTGGCTTTTCAGCCAGGCTCTCCCCTTTCGTCAGCGCTTCAGTTGCTTGGTGTGGGGGTGTCTGTAGATGTAGGTGGACGAGAGAGACAAAGCATGGCAAATGTCTCTGCTTTTATCATGTCCTTTCTTCCCTCTTGGCTTTGCTCCCCCTTCAGAGTCAGGTGAGCATCACTGCGTCTCTCCAAGCAAGTCTGAGCAATTCCCCTGGGGTGTCCTCTTGCAGGTAAGTGATTGCACTGTAGCTCCCTTGCTGAACAATGGCTGTTGATGGGTTGTTTGACACCCTGTCCGGGTGTTGGTTACTTTCCTTGCTGTTGTCACTGGGGAGCTAATATTTGGCTGACTCCCCCACCTTACAGCATAGTGATAACCACACTGCACAATTCTCATAACTTCATATGCATGAATGGTAAACATCTATGGGTAGAGAAATGACTTTCAGCAGATCATATCCTTTCCCCTGATACCTTACAAGGCATGCTCTGTATATAAGATCACGATTATATGAAAATGAGGAATATGGGGGTTACAGCACACTCCCCCAAAGGTACAGAATGTCACACTGAGATTCTATTTTCATTTGTTATGTAACAGCATTAAAGAGATCCAGTGACTGACCAATGGCATTTTCAAGTGCTAAAATGGCAAGCGCTGTTGGTCTCTCATTGGCCATCAGCGACTGAAGATACGGTTTAATGAGCCAGAGCTTCAAGGCGAGGGTGGCTCTGTCCACTGCCTTCCGTTGCGCTGCTGGGCACCAAGTCCCTGGCGGTCAATATGTGAAGCTGGGAGAAGAGAGTGGGGTGGCAAGCGGTGGCAGAACTTTTGCCACCAGGGTCTAGCTGTCTAACTTCCTCTTCGTACTGCTGGGCCCCCGTTGCCTTCAGGTAACACAGGAACTAAGGCAGGAATAGGGTGAGGAAGCAAGTAAAGCCGAGCAAGGAAGGCAAAAGTTAATCTTATCTTCATGGGCAGCTCGCAATGACGTCCTTTTTCTGTGCCACAGCTGACAACAACATCCCAGACAGAAAAGTAACAGGCCAAAAAGAAACCTAGCAGCTGCTGAAACAGTTCAGCTGGGAGCGTGCTAGACTAACAGGCTCTTCTATCCTCCTTTATGCACGGGCGGGATGTTTTCTGAGAGTGCAGCAGTTCCTTTAACTGCCACGAGTCCCTCATTTCAGGCTATGCAGCAGGAAAAGACAGCATGGGCTTCTGCACCGAGTTGGCCCACCTGACCTTTCATTCTTCTCTTGCTCTTTGTCAGCAAGGAGAAGAAAAAGAAGCTCTCCCTCAAGCTGGAGTCACACGGGCGAGGTAAGGACGACTTCCTGAGTGCTGGCTCCAGTCCTCTGCCCTGCCAGCTGACCTATCGAGGGGCTACCACCACATTCTCTAGATTTGTCCATCGGTCTGTGCCAGAGTGAGCAACAACCCAGTAGGTGGAGTTTCTGTAGTGTAGTGGTTATCACATTTGCCTAACACGCAAAAGGTCCCTGGTTCAAAACCAGGCAGAAACATGCTGGCTTCCTTTTCCCAGATCCCCTTGTTATTCAGAAAGGGCACTCCTCCTATTGGCCTGTCCCTGGGATAACTCCAACCCCTGCATGACAGAGGATGCTGACAGCAGTGGAGAAAGCACCTTGGTGTCAGGCTGGAGAACCTAGAGTAGTTAGGCCAGTCACCATTTGGAGGCTTGTGGCTTGGCCACCTCTGCTGTTGGAGGTTGGCCTATAGAGGCTCTCACTTCCTGCTGGGCTCCTTTGCGTGACTGGCCAAAGGAGGAAGTGAGGCAGGAATGGGGCAATAGAGGAAAGTTGAGCTGAGGAAGGCAGGGAAGAAGCTGTGCGGCTAAGTGGGGTTAGTAGAGCACCACCCTTCATTCTGCAAAGCCTGGGGAGGTGTGGTTGGCTGCTGGGAGGTAGAATCCTGTGCCTGCCTCTTGGCTTCCCAGGAGTGGCTACTTGCAGCCCAGGAGAAGAAGGGAGGTTCTGGGTGAAAGGAAAACAAGCAAAGCTGAGTCCAAGTGGAGAATGGCGGCTCCTTTATGGCCAACCTGGGGGCATGACTGATGGTTTTAGAGGTGGAGGCTGGGCTGGCTGTGAGCAACTGGGATCCAGGAAACCCCCACCTGCCCTTCTGAGGGCTGAACCCATGGAGGTGCGGTTGGCTGCTGAGAGACAGACCCCTGTGGCTGCCTGTTGGCATCCCAGGGATGGCTACTTGCAGCCCAGGAGAAGCGGGGTTCTGGGGGGAAGGAAAAGCAGCAATGGTGAGGCTGAGTGGGCTCCTTTCTGGCCGAGATGGTGGACTGTGGTGAGTCTGGGAGTTGCCTGTAAGCCATAAGTGGACGTAGTGCAGTGAAAACTGCTGCTCCATTCTGGCCGACCTGGGGGCGCCATGGATGACTTGGGAGTGGGGGCAGGGCGCTGGCTGTGAGCAAATGGGATCCAGGAAGCCCCAGCCTGCCCCTCCAGGGGCCGAGTCTTCTTCTCTCCTGCCATGGGGAGCCCGACCTTAAGCCTGCCCAGCATGTGCAGCAGCTCGAGCATTAAGCCTTCCTGTGTGCATAACTGAACTACGCCCTAGTGTAATAAGGTGTAAAGTTTAGATTGTGAATTTATCTTTAATTTCCATGGTAATTTACTTTGATCTTTTATTCCTACCACTTATAATCCTTAAAACTCCATCTTTCTGTAGTTAATAAATCTGTTTTATGCTCTACTTAAACTGGTGTATTTTGCTTGAAGTTCTTGGGAAATCTCAGCTCCATTACAAGGCTGGTTCATGTACTATTCACAGTGAGGGAGGGGTGGACCCTGTGTAATAAACTCACACTGATCAGGCTTCTGATTAAGGCAAGATGGTATGATCCAGGGGTGCAAGGCTGCAGAGCTGTAGGGGGGGCGACTTTCTATCATTAGTGTTATGAGTGGCTGCAGAAGCATTCATGTAATTCAGTTGGCTGTGTCCCTACCTACGGATGTCTGTGTAAGTGCAATATCTGCCAGAGATTCACAGCTTGTCTCAGCATCACATGTGTGAGAGGGAGCCCAGGTGGTGGGACAAAGGGCTCAGGGGTCCCACTGTTCAGTTGCATCCCATAGATCCCATCACAGACTTTCAACAACCACAGCGGGTGCTCACTGAGACAGAGAGAGAGATGCCAAAATAGTGATATCCAGTGCCAGCAGACATCAAACTATCAGAAATTCTGTGAACAGAGAAGACCCTGCTAGTGGAAAATGGCTTGTGAGGTATCATTAGAAAACGCATAACCTACTGAATATTATCCTCCTGTTAAAATGTGTAGTAACACTGTATGTAAAATTGTGAGATTTTACAGTATGATATTACTGAAAAAGTTACAGTTCTGGGGAACACCCACAGACCAGTTCCTCAGAGACAGCAAGGCAAACAGCTGGTCAAACAGCCATTCTCCTGCAGGGGGAAGGTGTGAAGACATTAAGGGCTGGTCTACACTACGGGGGGAAATCGATCTTAGATACGCAAATTCAGCTACGTGAATAACGTAACTGAAGTCGAATATCTAAGATCGGATTACTCACCCATCCTCACCGCGCGGGATCGATGTCCGCGGCTCCCCCTGTCAAATCAGCAACTCCGTTGGGGTTGGTGTTGTTCCGGAATCGATATAAGCGCGCTCGGGGATCGATATATGGCGTCTAGATGAGACGCCATATATCGATCCCCGAGCAATCGATTTTAACCCGCCGATACGGTGGGTAGTCTAGATGTAGCCTTACATTCCATCACAGGGACCTATTGAGGCTGTTGTGGAAAACGACCACAGGATTAATATTTGAATCAGCTCAGCCTGAGGCTCTTTTCTTGGTTACAAGCACGCAGGGGGCGACAGCTATTGGAATACTGTTCCTGAGCTAAAAATCACACAAGCCTTTTACAGCTTAAAACCACAAACAATGACACATACGTTGCACGTTAATTTCCTTATTTGGAATATACTGCAAAATATGATGCAGGTCAAAAGCAAGCTGAACAATCAGTTTTCCATATTTGGCCTTTCCTGTTATTTTTATTACACCTGGTGATATGGGAGCAAGACTCTCCATGTCTCAAGAAATGTCACTACCAACCTAGGCCATTTTCACATGCTGGGGTGCAATCCAGATCGGCGAGGAGTTGTGTCATCTGTAATCCTGGGTGAGATTCAGTGTTCTGCTGCTGGAGCTCCCCTGTCTGGATACTCCCAGCCAGCGTTCAAGGACGCACTGAGTGTCTGTATGATAAGTAACCCTGGACTGGCAGCTCTGACTCCAGCCGCCTGCTTGTTACACCCCAAGCACATTCTGGTTTGGGTAGAGAAGGCTCAGGGTTTGAGAGAAGGCTGGGGGTAGGAAGCTTCTGTTCATTATGCTGGACCTAACCCCAGTTTTACTTGAGTAAAGAGGAGATATTTGACATTGTGTGATGCTGCTCCTGTGCTCTGTTCCCAAAGTGTTCTGCAGCAGAGGAGGGTCTCTAGTAGTATGTATGTTACTGGCCTATTGGGGTGATGCTGAAACAGGACAGGGTACAGATGGCATTGTGGGGGTGGCATGAACCTTCACTCTTCATTTCCCCTTCCAAGAACAGAAGGGACAGGAATCCTTACCCAGCAAGACCATCGTCTCATAGTTCCCCTGCATGACATCTCTGTAGAGGGCTCTCTGAGTGGGGTCCAGCAGAGTCCCCTCTTCCCTGGAGAAATACACAGCCACCTCCTCGAAGGTCACCGGCCCCTGAAAGAGCAGGAGTCCAATACTCAGTACCTGCTGACCCACTCACAACCCCACTATTCACGGAACAGCAGCACCAGGGAAATGGAAGCTCCGGGAGGCACATGTTAACAGAGTCCCACCCCACCTTGCTTACAGCAGCCAGGAGGCATCAGAGGGTAGAAAGAGAGAACCTTTGTGTCTCCCATCTGACAGACAGAAGCAGGGTCTTCACATTTATCACATAGCTACTAGCCAGAGCTTAATATAGGAGATGGGGCTGTCTCTGGACCCTGATAGTGGCTCCCTGGTAGGAATCCAAGCACTCTCCAAATAAAATATATGGAAGAAAGGGGAAGTCAATCATAAAGAATAGAAGTTAGAAGGTCAGAATTGTAGTGCCCATTAACAAAGGTTTAGAGAAAATAGAGCCTATCAAACTAACGGGATATCCTTATTGGATGAGATCAAAAGTTTGGTTGCAGCTAATAGTATTGATGTAATATACCTAAACTTCCGTAAGGGACATGACTTGATTAGCACAATATTTTTACTAAAAAAAACTAGAATGATACAAAATAAACACGGCATACATTAAATAGATTAAAAACTCTGATAGTAAATGGGGAACCATGATCGAGTGGATTTCTTTCTAGCAGGTTCCTGCAGGGATTGGTTCTTGGCCCTGTGCTATTTAACATTCTTATCCATGACTTAGAAGAGAGTACAAAATCATCACTGATAAAGTTTACAGTTGCCACAAAGATTGGGGTTGGTGGTAATTAATGAAATGTCAGTAGATTCAGGCTCCATCGCTGAGAGTCTGGGAAGTTGTCCCAGCCCTGGCTGGAGGGTTATTTCCTGTTCCACAAAGAGGGGAAGTTCCATTCCCAACTCCTGTGCCTTGAAATTAGGACCTATCTGACACTACACCCCCATATTCATCATAGTGGTATGATTATAATATGATTAGGACATAATTATGATCTATTTTGTAGAAGATGCATCATGTGTGGTGTCACTGGAAAAGTTCTGATTTGCTGAATATGATTATCCTATTTGTGTGCACATATCATGTTCGTATCTGAAGTTATGGATATTGACTCTGTATCTGTATTTCAAATGTGCTTACTCTGGGTAACACCCACAATGAGCCTTTCAGGTACAACAATGAAGAAGCCAGACAGTGCTGATGGCTCAACAAAGACAATGGACTGTGGAAGAGCTTAGCCTTCCTGTGAATGTTTCAGCCAGCCTATGAGTCATGGCTACTATGACTCAGCAGGGCCTGTGACCAGACCACATGACACTAAACTCCATTTTAGTACCTGTATTTTTCCACAAACTGGACTAGGAACTGAGTTTGGAACAAAAGGTTCCCACCATATGGAAAAGCTACATAAGGTGGGGTGTGACATCATCTCTTGGCCTCATTCTCCACACAAGAGAACTTCTGGAAACACCTGAGAAACAAAAACGGATGTGGGGGAAGTGCTGCTCCCAGGATCAAGAGATTTCTAGCTTGTGTATGGAAACTTGGGGGACTGCTTGTACCATCAGTCAGGGTGAGAAATTGCTAATTCAAATTCTATCCATCTAGTATGTTAGGCTTAGTCTGAGTTTTGGTTATTTGCTAAATAATCTGCTTTGATCTGTTTGTTATCACTTATAATCACTTAATCTATCTTTCTGCAGTTAATAAACTTGTTTGATGCTTTATCTTAACCAGCGTATTTTGAGTGAAGTGTCTGGGGAAAATCTCAGCTTGTTGTGCACATCTGTCCCATATCGAGGGGAAGGGGAACTACATTAATGAGCTTGTATTATAGAGATCCCTGTGCACTATAAGATGGTATCATTCTGGATTTATACTACAGCAAGTGTGCAAGGTTGGGGAGTGGGAAATTGGCTCTTGTCTTCTATCTGTCCTTGAGTGGCTTAGGTAACGCACTCAGGTAGCTTAGTTGGCTGCATGGCGCCACCTGCTGTTGTGTTGGGTGATAACAGGCCCTGGAGAGGCTGGCGAAATCTCCAGCAAAGCAGTGTGAGAAGGGCCAGCCCAGCGTGAGGGTTAGAGGACACAGCAGTTCCCAGAAGCTCCACAAACTGCCTCCTGGGGGTGACAACCCATCACGCCCTACACTACACAAGTCTCAGCAGGTTTGTCACATGCTGTCCCCTCCCTTTCTCCACCCGAGATATTTCCTGCTTCCCACCACCTCTAGCAATTCCCACCCTCTTATGCATTTACTGCTCCTCAACCTCCAAGCAGAGCCCGCCACCCTGATAATCTCTTACCTGAGCCAGCTCCATTGCAGCCATTTCCTTGCCCCTGGGAGGACGAGATGATCTGCAGCGAAACATGGATGTTATTCTCTGGCCTGCCGGGGTGAAAAGGGCAAGGTGTGAGAATTCAGACTAGGCTTTTGTCCATTCCACAAGCCGATTCCCCCCAGCTTTTCCCCTGCTAATGCACATTCTAGGTTCTAGCACACTGTGAAGCACAGAGTGACCTTATTCCAGTACAGGCCTAGCCCCCTCCCACCAGGGTGTAACCCTCTGACACATGGGGAAACCCTCCCAGTAACAGTCTCTCTCTTACACGTATCAAGTTTGCGGACAACACCAAGCTGGGAGGGGTTGTAAGTGCTTTGGAGGATTGGATTAAAATTCAAAATGATCTGGACAAACGGGAGAAATGATCTGAAGTAAATAGGATCAAATTCAGTAGAGACAAGTGCAAAGTACTCCACGTTGGAAGGAACAATCGGAGGCCAGAGAAGAGCAGAAACAAAGGAGTCACTTTGGGGGATTCTCCCTGTCATTGTCCCCAAGGCAGCTGTCTCAGGTTTACAAAGGTGTTTCATGTTCCAGCCTTTGTACAGTCTCTCCTGGGAGTGCCCCTTTCATGGACTGGGCCTAGTTTTAGTTTTTGGTAGTTAACAAGCTTGGTTTATTGTTCATCTAACCAGTATGTGTGGATTGAAGTGTGTTGGAAACTCTGTTTGGGATAACAAGCTGGTGCATGTCATTTTCCGCTGATGAAATGACAGACTTCATATGAGCTTGGGTCGTTCAGTAGCGTGCTGGACAGTGCAAGATGCACATTTCTGGGGGAAAGTTGGGCACTTGAGAATTTGCTGGTTTTCTCCTGAGGTGTAATTCATGAGTGGCTGTCTAGCAGCACTCAATACTGTGTAGCTGGGAGTGAGTTACATGCTGGAGACTGTGTGTTAATTGGCCAAGAGGGGCTGTTCTCGCGGGAAAACAGTGGAAAAGGCACCCCATGCTGGAGGACTGAGGTACAGCTATTTAACAGTCCAGATTGTACTCTGGGTAACATCACAGACACTCATTATGACAGAGCCTCTTACAACACAGAGAAAGTAAATCCATGTCCCAGAAATCGAAGACTCCAGACAGAGGGCAAGTGTCCCTGGCACTGCTTCTTGCTGACAGAGAGGTTCAGAGACAGTGCGAGAATCCTGGGGAAGCTGGGAACAGGAAGCATGGGCTGGCGGGGTTCGGTGGAGAAAGGGAACAGGAAGGGCAGGGATATTACTGAATCCAGGATCTTAGCAGTACTAGATGACAGGATAGCACATAGTGCAGCCCATTGGAAAACACAATCCCAACTATACATACAAAATGATGGGGTCTAAATTAGTTGTTTCCACTCAAGAGAGTGATCTTGGAGTCACTGTGGATAGTTCTCTGAAAACATCCACTCAATGTGCAGCAGCAGTGAAAAAAAGTGAACAATGTAGGAAATAATTAAGAAAGTGATAGATATGACAGAATATCTCATAGATCATATTTGTAAAAACAGCAAATAAATCCATGATACACCCACATCTTGAATACTGCATGCACATGTCACCCCATCTCAAAAATAGAAATATTGGAATTGGAAAAGGTTCAGAAAAGGGCAAGAAAAATGATTAGGGGTATGGGACAGTTATGCCAGACCTAACCCCCAGTTTCACTTGAGCAAACAGGAGATATTTGACACTGTGCAATACGGCTCCTGTGCTCTGTTCCCAAAGTGTTCTGCAGCAGAGGAGGGTCTCTGGTATTATGTGTGTCACTGGCCTATTGGGGTGATGCTGAAACAGGACAGGGTACAGATGGCATTGTGGGGGTGGCGTGAACCTTCACTCTTCATTTCCCCTTCCAAGAACAGAAGGGACAGGAACCCTTACCCAGCGAGGTCACAGTCTCATAGTTCTCCTGCATGACATCCCAGTAGAGGGCTCTCTGAGTGGGGTCCAGCAGAGCCCACTCTTCCCTGGTGAAATACATAGCCATCTCCTTGAAGGTCACCAGCCCCTGAAAGAGTAAGAGTCCAACACTAAGGACTTGCTGCCCCACTATTTGTGGCAGAGAAGAGTGAATCAAATGGAAGCTCTGGGTGGATCATAGTCAGGAGAGTCCCACCTCGACCTGGCTCAGAGTATCCAGCAAATGCCAGGGTGAGGGGATGAAGAGAGAGCCCCTTATCTCTCCCAGCATATCCATCACCCCCCTACTAGCCACTGACTGATACAGGAGATGGAGCCCCTAGCAGGGTCCAGGGAGAGCTCGCTGGTAGGATGCCCAACACCCTCCTCATTGTGAGGAGCGGGATATGAAGGGAGAGGCAGCTCCAATAAGCCTGACTCATGGGTGTCCCCTTTATATCTCACAGCAGCTGATGGTTAATGAGGTCAGGCTCCAGCACTAGGAGTCTGGTCAGTTTGACTAGCTCCATGTAGGTGGGTTATTTTCTCTCTTCACAAATTAGGGCATTTCCACCTCCAAACCTCCTGGGTCTGTTCCTAGAATCTAGGCCACTTAGTAAATAACTCCCAGCAGGTCTGCCACACCCTGGCCTCCTCCTTTCCCCACGCTGTGAATTTCCTGCCCCGCTCCAACCTCCAAACCAGACTCTGCAAACCTTCCCACCTCTGGTGTATTTGCTCTCCCTTTCCTCCAGCAGGAACCCACCAGCAACCCCCCGATAATCTCTACCTGGACTGACTCCACTGCAGCCATTTCTCTTCCCTGTCCCACGCCAGGCTGGGATGAGCTGGAGCAAAACATTCTGCAGCCTGTCTGGGGGAGAAGGGCAGTTGTGGGCGTTTCAGAACCGGTTTTAGTTAATTTCACATCACAATTCCCCCAGGCCCTTTCCCTGCAGACAGACACCCTAGATTCTGTCATGCTGGGAAATGCTCAATCTGTTTATTACAATTTAGACCTGGCCCCTCCTGCCAGGCTAAGTCCACAGACACATTTTTAACCTCCCTTCTCTCTCCCCTCACCCCTTCTCTGAACACAAGGCTAGATAAGAGCAGAACCAAAGGAGTCACTGTGGGGGATTCCCTCAGACACTGACCCCACGGCAGCCACACCCCAGCAGGGGGAATATGGAGTCAGGAACTGGCTTTTGCTCTGTCTGATCCTTGTTTTGTTCACTGGAAAGTGGTTCTGCCCCAGGATGCAGCAATACATGTGTCTGGGTGGACTAGAGAGCTGGAAATCTCTCCCCCACATTCATTTCTCCCACTGCCCCTTTCAGTCTCTCCTTCCCCTGTCCTCTCTCCCTGCCCCTCTGGCTGGGACAGTCCCATTCCTGGGGGCTTTGCTCTCCCATGGCTGGATTTCCTCCTGGCAACCGCTAATGGGAGGAGAAATGAGGTGGTGTTGTTTGTGCAGAGTCACTTTCTTGCCAGACCCTAGGACATTCCCTGAGGTCTTTCAGTTACCTGGAGACTCTGGCTCAGAATTTAGTAGTAACAGGGCCCAGGACTGCCCTAGGGGGCTAGGACCAGCTGCAGAAAGTCATCCCCTGGGCCGGGCAGAGAAGAAGCTTTAATTAAGGTCACTTCCCAGCACAGAGCCCCACTGGGGGAGCAGCAGCTGCCAAGCCTGGTCTCCCAGATCACAATGGAGGCTGCAGCATCTGACCCAGGAAGCTGAACCCCAATATCCTGAGCAGAGAGGGACGGAGTGTATGAGCAGCTTCCCTCCTTTAGCTCTCTGGGGAGAGCAGCTAATGGGAGCCCCTCCTCACAGGGAGAATGGCTGATCTCATTTGACCCACTGTCCATCTGGAATCACTCCTTGTCTTTCCATACAGTGACTCTGGATTAACAACGGTCTCAATGACACCGGATTTCAGAAAGAATGAGTTCAGAACGCTGTGGAAAAGACCATCGTGTGGCAGTGCTGACTCCCTTCCCACCTCCCTCACCCCCGCAGATCTAGGACAAGGACTGGGGGCAAAAATTTTCCAAACGGAACCGAAAGTTCCTGCAGTTTTCAAAAGAGGAGAAAAGTAAATTCTGTGAATTCACACTAACAGTGTTTGCTAAGTGGACAGAAAGTTATCACAGTGACAGGGCACGTGACTGGGGAATGGACTTGGTGACCTGGTGACTAGGAGCCAGGACTCTGGTACAAGTTGACCAGAGAGAAGGATCATGGTTAGCAGCAGCCCCCAGACACCCCCTAGTACCCAGAGCCCAGACCCCCCAGCCAGGGGCCCCAGACACCCCCCAGCCAGGATCCCATCAGATATTCCCTGGGACGCAGCCCCCAGAGTCCCTGGCCAGGGACCCCAGATACCCCTCAAAGCCCCACCGGCCAGAGAACCCCCACCACACCATGATTGCCAGGTTGGGAATCCCAAAGGGTTCCCCCCACCAAGAGCCCCCAGCAGCCAGGGACCCCCTCAAGGGACCCCCCCCCCACTGGGAACTCAGTCCCTCACTGCCTGCCTAGGAACTTCCCCACCCTCCAGAACGATCTACCCTGACATTTGCCTGGGACCCCCTCCTCTGCCCAGTGTGACCCCCTGATGCTTTACAGTGCGACCCATCACTCTGCTTCCCTGGCATGCCCTCACCTAGTGCCAGGGATCCCCTCCCCCAGCTCTGTGCACTGGGCATGGCAACAAAACCAGGAACCAGCGGGGGAAGCACAGACAGAGCCCCTGGCACAGAACCAGGCTCCCTCTAACCCTCTGTCCCGCCTCCCCAAGAGACACCCACCCCCACTGTTCTGCAGCCACCAGGCCCCCAGCGATACCCACCTCCAGGACCCATAGCCTCAGGGATGGGCACATCAGAACCACCACCCCCGAAAAACCCCAAACCTCCACAACCCACCAACCTTACTAGGGTACCCCCTGCCCAGCCACCCAGAGGCCTCCCCCTACCACAATGCCCCTTCAGCTGCAATCTCCCCACACAGACACCTTCCCTGCCCCTGCAAGTGTTACCTCACAGAGTGTGAGAAGTGGCTAGAAAGTTAACACCACCTCCTGCTGGCCAGTCACACAGGCAGAGGGAGCCTGGGGAGTGCTTCTTTAACAGGAGAATGGAAGGCCTGGAGGGCAAGAAAGATCCACGGGCTGTCACTAGCAAATAATGGCCACCATGGATCCACCCCAGAGGCGGCTGCATCTTAGCACATTGGGAAACAACCCATCATATTCAATTAGAAATAAAACAACTAGAGAGAAGTGGGGCAAATGTTTGGGGTATTTTATATCAATCTTTGAGACACGCAGAGAGAACCCTGTCACAAACGACATTTGATAACATGAGAGAAAACCACCAAGATCGGAGGGGATTTGATGTTGCTATTAAATAACTAGTGGAAAAGGGGGACTGTTGGACTGGATTTTATATGACTGTCCAATACATAAACAGAATGTGATGGTCCCCCCCGGCCACGGGGCAACCATTCACGTGAGCAGCTCAGAGCCCTTTGAGGAGCTGATTTAAGGGCGGGGGGGGGAGCTGGAAGGCTCCCTGGACAATGGAAGGGGGCCGCAGGGGAATTGGGAAATGGGGTCTGGGCAGTCTCCATGGGGGATGTGCTCCTCCCTTCCCTTCCCTGCCCTGGCAGAGAACGGGAACCTCATCCCATCCCACTCCAGTGGGAGCCATGTTCTGGGGAATGACCCAGGGCAACAATTTCCCACCCAAACAAGGACAAATCGCTGCAGATAAAATGGGTGGGAAAATCCACCCCCCATCGGAGAGATTTTAAATTGACATTTGAGAAGTATGGAGAGAAAAGGGAAAATCAGAGGCAATTAGAGAGCTGATCATTGGAGGGGGAGAGGAGAATCTCCCTGGATTTTATAGCCACGTGTGATAATGAGAGAGAAAAGGGGAAATCTTGAGAGAATGTGTGTGTGGGAGGAAGTGGCAAAAACTGGGACAGGATCCAGTTAACTCACCTCCCTCCCACCCCGGGAATGTCCTGGCTGCACAGAGACAGATCTACACCCCCACCCCAGTGACCTCCCCCACCTGCAACTCCGGCTTCTCCTCCCCCCTCGACACCTCCGCCCTCACACCAAAGGGGGGGGCTCTGCCAGCGCCTCACCCTGAGCTCAACTCCTGCTCCTCCCCCCAGCCCGGATTGTGCCCTTTAGCCCCCCACGAACCCTGCCTCCAGCTGCCTGACCCCCCCCCGCCCATCAATTTCCTGCTCTGCGCCCGCCCCTCCCACGCTCCCTGTTACTCCCCCGCCCCGCTCCAGCCCCGCCCCCAGCGCCCGGCGGAACGTTACGGCTGGTCCGGGCAGAGGGGAAGGGCAGCGGCTTCAGCGGCTGTTACTGGGCATGCGCAGTGCCCGGGAGTAGCACATTGCTATGGGGAGGGATTTAATACACCGCCCCCCCCCGCCTGGCCCGGGGTCCGCCCCTCCCCCCCACACGACGGCCGGGCCCCGGCCCCCCCATCCCAGCGGGGCGGGCGGGCGGATCCTCCTGCAGCTCCACTGGGGCCGAGGCGCCTTCAAGGCTTCTCCCAGGCTCCCTGGGGCAGAGTCACTTTCCTGCCCCCCAGCGCCTCTCATTCCCCGGGGGCTCCGGGTCACAATGTCCCACCGCCCTTCCCCCGCCTGCAGCTCCGGCTTCTCCCCTCCCGCCCCCGCCAGCCACACCAAGGGGAACCCCCGGGCGCCAGTCTCTGTCCCCACCTGGATCCCAGCGGGGCCGGGGGCAGATCCTGGCTGCAGCTGAGAACAGCGGCTCCGCTGCGGCTCGGGCAGCTCCAGCGCTGCTGGCAGCACGTGGAGAACCAGGAAGCAGCTGTTCAGCCCGGGCTCCGCGTCACAATGTGCCAGAGCCCCGCCCCCAGGAGCTGCCCCGCCCCCGGGCTGTGCCAGAGCCCCGCCCCCAGGAGCTGCCCCGCCCCCGGGCTGTGCCAGAGCCCCACCCCCAGGAGCTGCCCTGCCCATGGGCTGTGCCAGAGCCCCGCCCCCAGGAGCTGCTCCGCCCCCGCTCTGTGCTGGAGCCCCGCCCCCAGGAGCTGCCCCGCCCCTGCTCTGTGCTGGAGCCCCGCCCCGAGGAGCTGCCCTGCCCCCGAGCTGAGCCAGAGCCCCGCCCCCAGGAGCTGTCCGCACCTGGGATGTGTCAGAGCCCCGCCCCCTGGAATTTCCCCATGTTGGGTCTCTGAGCTTTGTTCTCCTGCCGCCTTCTTCCCAGCACCCCCTGCTCCCTTCCTGTGTCTGCAAACACCCGCCCTCCCCCGGGGCCGGCTGCAGTGCTCGCTGAGGCTGACTCCAGTGGCTGAAGTTGCCTCCATCTCTGCTTCACCTGGAGGGGGAGAGACAAAGAGAGGAGATGGTCCCAGGGTGTGAAACCAGAATCAGGGGGCAAGGAAAGAAGGACTGTTTGGAAAGGTGGGTTTTTTGTGGGGGGGGGGTGAGCCAGAGGGATTCAGAAGAAGTTGGGCAGCAGAGGCTCAGAGAAATTGAGGGGAACCTCCTGGGTGTCTCAGTGTTGCCCAGGGTTTGTACAGCACCTTGCATAATATGGGGTCTGATCTCAGTCATGGTCTGTGCAGCACGTGGGAGCCCTGATGTCTGTTTCCTGATCACAGGCTCTGGGAATGGAGAGAGGGAAACCTCAGCACCTGAAGGTTAATGCAGCCCTGTGTGCAACCCCTGCTAGGGTGATCCGACAGCAAATGTGAAAAATTGGGATGGGGGTGGGGTTAATAGGCACCTATATAAGAAAAAGACCCAAAAATCGGGACATCTAGTCATGCTAGTCCCTGCTGTTCTCATAAGGGGTCGGCTTAGAGAGGGTTTGGCTACACTTGCAGCTGTCCAGCGCTGGGAGTTAAAGCTGTCTTCCTACAGCTGTTTAGGGAAAGCGCTGCAGTGTGGACACACTGACAGCTACCAGCACTCTGTCATGGCCACATTTGCAGCGCTGTTGGGAGTGGTGCATTATGGGCAGCTATCCCAGCATTCAAGTGGCTGCAATGTGCTTTTCAAAAGAGGAGGGTGGGGTGGAGTGTGACACGGAGCGTGGGGGAGACAGAGCGAGTGGATTTTTGGAGCTGACACTGTGTCAGCTCCCTGCCTGGCAAGTTCAAGCCTCCTCCCCCACCCCTCTCTCATTCACTAAATGCAAATAGCCGCCTTTGTTCTTTTCCTCACAGACCAGATAAGCCGCTGATCCAAAACAGACCCCCCCTCCCCCGTGCCCACCCGGCTGCTTCTCTCCTCAAGCAAACACCAGCTGTGGGTGTTCCAAAGGGATCCCCCTGCCTCTGCTCATTCACTGCAAACAGTAACTGTGTTTGGTTTTTAGATAAGCAGCTCCGGGAGCCTTGAGCTCACAGCAAAGCAAACAGAGGCATCACACCAAAACAAAGAGCGTTATCTCTACTTAAAAGCATTATGGGAAGGTTCCGGAGGTCAGTGACAGCGTAGTAAGATTAATCACTGTTTACACTGGCACCCCAGCGCTGCATCACCAGCTCTGTTCTCTTTATTCCTCTCGTCGAGGTGGAGCACATGCAGCACTGTAGCCAGGGAGATACAGCGCTGTATGTGCCTTGCCAGTGTGGACGGGGAGTAAGTTACAGCGCTGTAAAGCCACCACCTGCACTGTAACTCTCCAGTGTAGCCAAGACCTGAGTTGTAGTAATAATAGCAGCCAAGAATCCGGTGGCACCTTATAGACTAACAGACGTATTGGAGCATGAGCTGTCGTGGGTGAATACCTACTTCGTCAGATGCAACAATAGTCCCATATGGGCTAGTGGTCAGGATTCCTGGTTTTCACCCAGGTGGCCTGGGTTCAACTTCTGGTGTGGGAAGAGTGCAGAGCTTTTGCCCAGAGTGGAGGCAGGAAATGAAAGGAACAGGAAGGGATCCTGCCAGCAGTGGAGTTAGACAGTGTAGGGAGGGGACCCCGGAAGTGGGGGTGGGGCAGTGGTTTGGGGGGAGATGAGGGAAGGATCCCAGCAGTGCGGGTAGTTGACAACCTGGAGAGCACAGGCCTGGAATGGGGACCTGGAAGAGTGAATGTGTCCCTCTAAACCCATCAACTGCAGACTAGGCAGGCTTGGAAGAATTGTGTATTTGTTGGTAAATGTCAATTTCTGTGTAAACACACAACCCAATGGCAAAATATTTCCATCAATAATCATCAAAATTGACAGATGGGCAAAGTAAGAAACATGCTGCTTGAGAACTTATCATGTTGTAGGAGCAGCAGTGATCTGTATGCTCTGTATAACCTGTATGCTCAAAAGGTCTGTTAAACTCCCCCAGCTTGTGCCCTTTCCCGCTTTGAATGCCTGTGAAGTGGCTTTCCCACTCTCCTTTGTACCTCCAGTGAATGCCCTTCACCCGGCCCATCTGGCCAGTGGTTCGCTGTGTTACATTCTATTGCACCTCAGGGAGACTGATCTTCATCGCACCGTCCATCGCTGCGCTGTGGGACACTTACCTTAAAGGATCCTGACATCTCCACTGCCAGGCCTGTCCTGGGAGCGTGAGTATGAATGTGACACCCTCCCCCATCCCTTCTTTTGAGCTTAGCTATCAAGCTAATAAATGTGCTGCTTTCTGCCAAACTCTGGGGGGAGGGGCATTATTAGTCCTCTCTAAGCTTACTAACTGACCCAATTTTGGGTAACACAAGCAACATTGTTTGATCTGTTATTGTACCAAAGGGGGAGATGGTTGTCTATAAAGGAGGGTGAAGACTAAATGCCTCTGATGAGAATGGGATTTGAACCCATGCAGGCAGAGCATAATGGGGTAGCAGTCCATCACCTTAACCACTCGGTCACCTCATCTGAGCTGTCAAAAAACGGACAGGAGGAGAAATCTAAGGCCGGCAGAGATAGGGACACTAAGGAGTTTTTAAATACTAAGCGAAAGCAGGGTCTGAATGAGCTCCCCTCTCTCACCTAGTGAGGAGCTGGGGAAAGACTTCCGGAACAGACCGTGTTTGCATAGACACACCTACTCTGCCTAGCTATGCAGCATGATGGGGCCGCTTCCCCAAAATGACCAGTTTGGGATGGTCTTGGGTTACAAATGACTTTAGGATTGAGTGGAATGAAATGTTATTCTCCTTCCTGTATGAGTGAAGGGCAGCAGAACATACCTAGTCCGTCCTGATGGAGGGGTAGGTGAGTGAGGAATAGCTTTTATTGGACTGCAGAGAAGTGATTGAGGACGTCACCCTAAACCAGTGGTCCCCAAACATTTCACATTGTGCCCTCTTAGCCATGGCTGTGGCCCCTCGGAAGCCACGGTCAAGAACCGGGGCTGGGAGGAGTGGGGCTGTTGCTTGCTGGGGTGAGGGGTGCGGACAGGGGTAAAGGGGTCGACGCCGGGCTGGGAGCCAGAGTCTCAGGCTGAGGGTGGGGTTGGGGAAGAGCTGTGGCAGAGTGGTGCTCCCTCCCTGCCCTCTATGTGGGCTGGCTCAGGTCCTGAGGTGCCCCCATGAATGTTCCTCTGTGTCCCCCTAGGAGTCGCACCCCACATTATGGGGACCACTGAACCCTACTCGCTAAGCCGGGGCTAGTGATGCCAAACCCCCGGGAAAGGGAGAACAAGTGTGGGGGCCCCAGCACCAGAACCATGCCCCTACCTTCTGTCTGTGGCTCTACCCCCTTCCACCCATGGCCCCATCCACTGTCACTTCTGTTCCACCCCTTCCCCCACCAGCCCCACCCTATCACTCCTTTACCCCTGCCTCGCTGTGGCCCTGAGACCAGAGAAGCTCTGTGCCCCTGCTGCAGCCCCCGGGCTGTAGCAGGGAGTGGGAGGGAAGTTTGTGTGTGAGTTCTTTGTTCTTTGTCTTGTGTCTGTGGCGTCTCGGCTATGAGAGTGATTTTTCTATCTCCTGCCTTTCTAATCTTCTGTTTCCAAGTTGTAAGTACAAAGATAATAAGACAATAAGTTTATATTGGTTTTTTTTGTATTTACATGTGTGTAGTTGCTGGAATGTTTAAATTGTATTCTTTTTGGATAAGGCTGTTTATTCATTTTTTTCTTTTAAGCAAATAACCCTGTATTTGTCACCTTAATACAGAGAGACCATTTTTATGTCCTTTTCTTTCTTTTTATATAAAGCTTTCTTTTTAAGACCTGTTGGATTTTTTCTTTAGTGGGGACTCCAGGGAATTGAGTCTGCAGCTCACCAGGGAATTGGTGGGAGGAAGAAGTCAGGGGGAAAATCTCGTTGTGTTAGATTTACTAGCCTGACTTTGCATACCCTCTGGGTAAGGGGGAAGAGAGATTAGCTATCTTGGTACTTCTATTTCCAGGACTGGAAACAGGGAGGGGGGAGTCCCTCTGTTTAGATTCACGGAGCTTGCTTCTGTATATCTCTCCAGGAACCCAGGGAGGGAACACCTGGAGGGGAGGAGGGGGAAGGGAAATGGTTTATTCCCCTTTGTTGTGAGACTCAAGGCATCTGAGTCTGGGGGTCCCCCGGGGAAGGTTTTGGGGAGACCACAGCGAGCCAGGCACTGTATAAATCCCTGGCTGGTGGCAGCTTTACCAGGTCCAAGCTGGTAACTAAGCTTGGAGGTTTTCATGCTAACACCCATATTTTGGACGCTAAGGTCCAAATCTGGGAAAAAATGTTATGACGCCCCTCCCCCCTGAGCCTCCATTACGAGCCGCCCAGGCTACCACTGCTCAGTGTGTGGCCAGTCTCTGTGTTTTCTGCTGCTCGTTCTGGGGAGCCTGGCCGGCCTTAGGGGTGGTGCCCCCCGATAGCCGCCCAGGGCTCCAGGGGTCAAAGGGCACCGTGTGGCAGTGCAAAGGTGCTCACTGCTTTCCCCTGCCCCAATGCTCCTCCATGGGTCCATAGAGGTTTGAGGGGAGTAAGGAGCAACCCTATGTGCTCCATGCGTCCTGGTCACTTTTCCCACTTGGGCTGTGCTGTGAGGGGAGCATCAGAAGCTGCTGCTCTCTGCCCTCCCGCTATGCAGCCCGGCTGAGGAAAGTGACCTGGATGCAGGGAGCTCGGATGATCTCACTTCTTGCCCCCACATCCCACAGCCCCTAGGGGTGCCCAGATGAGCAGCGTTCCAGGGAGGAGTGGGGGGCAGCAATGCCAGCTGCTCCATGCACACAGGTCAGTCTCCCCATGTGGGTGCAGGAGGGGGTGCAAGGGTTTCTGTGATGCCTATTCTATCAATATCGTCACTCAATACCAGGCACTCAAATTCACCAGTCTTAGTACTTAGACGTTTAGCGTTTGTATTTAAGCACTTCTAAAATGTGTCCCATTTTAGCTGTCTGCTATTACATGATGTAATTGAGAGAGACTCTTTCATTTCACTGTTTCTCATCAGAACCTACCTGTACATTATCATCTTCCATCCTCTCCACCTTACTAGGCTATAGAGAATCCCTGTGAATAGTTCCTCTCCTAACGGATGTCTCTGTCTGAACCCTGTGCTCCTCAGCGCCTGTCGGCTTTCCCCAGCTCTGAGGCTGTGTCTACACCGCGCACCTTACCACGGTGCAGCTGTGCCACTCTAACCATGCCATTGTAAGGTGCGCTGTGTGGCCGTCCTTATCGCTGAGAGAGAGCTTCCCCGGCAACAAAGCCAAACTACCTCCAATGAGGGGCAGGAGCTTTGTCACCGGGAGCACAGCTCCACCTATGATGCGCTGTTCACACTGCCGCTTTTCATGGCTCAAATTTTGGCATTCGGGGAGTGTTTTTTCTCACCGCAGAGAGACAAAATTTTTAGCAACAAAAGCCGAAATTAAAAAAAACTCCTCTGCAACCTATTTAATTTTACCTTTATACAACCTTTATACTGCCTCCAGTTCTGGTATCCTCATTTGAAAAAGATGTTGTGAAATTGGAGCTAGGGCAGCAAAGAGCCACCAAATGTTCTGAGGGCTGGAGAAAAATGCCTTCCAGTGAGCTATTGAAAGAGCTCAACCTGTTTAGCTTATCAAAAGAAGATTGAAAGGTGATTTCATTGAAATGTTGAAGGGCCTTAATGGAGAGAAAAGATTGGGTATTTACGGGCTCTTGAATGGAGCAGAGAAAGGCATAACAAGACCCAATGGCTGGAAAGTGAAAAGAGACAAATTCATATTACAACTGAGGCACAGTAGTCAACAGCGAGGATGATTCACCACAGGAGCAAGCTACCAAGGAAAGTGGTGGATTCACCATCTCCTGATGTCATTTAATGAAGACTAGATGCCTTTCTGGAATGTGTTTGCCCCCAAAGTAGCTGTTATGTCATACAGGAGGCCTGTGATATGCAGGTTAGATGCTCTAATGGTGTCTTCTGACCATGAAGTCGACTAATTTCTGAAAAACTGAGTGTAGCATTGGGAGCAGCGTCTGATGTTTTCCTGTCTAGCCGGCTTGCTGCCTAGAACGAACGCTCCTTGAGTGGGGTGATCCACAGGGAGTAGCTCAAACCTCCAAAGTGCCTGGCCAGGGGCAGGACATTAGCCCAGCAAGGGAGGGGTGTGGCAGTGACATCACAAAGGCCGTTTGCAGGACCTCAGACTATTGGTCAAAGGTGGTGGGGAGGTGGTGACCTCACAGAGAGATGCTGACATCAGCCAGGCAGGACAGGGGCGAGGGGCCAGGGAAACCTCAGAGACCTCTGTGGCTTTGCTTCAGCACGTTTCCTTCTCCAGGTCTCTCTTTGAGGACTGAGAGATTATTTGGGGTCATGGACGTGAGCGCCAGGAGGAACCTCTTCCGAGTTTCCTCCTTCCCTTGTAGTGATTTTACTAGAAAACAGCCATCCCTGTTTAGAAGGTAAGAGCCTCCTGGAGGTTTGAAACCTGTTCAGTCTGATCTATCTGGTGACAAGTGAATTCTAGGCATGGAAAACACGAGCTTAAGGAGGCAGAATTTTATTGCGCACCTGGGATTTTGTCCCTTAGAATCGCTGGGGACATTAGGGTTTGTCCTTTTTGTTTCACCTCTTCCTCCATCCCTCCCTCCTCTTCTTCTCTTGCTTCTTTTGTCCTTTCTCCTGTTCCCTTCCCAACAACAGGACGGAGGTGTGTGTGTGTGTGTGTTGCAGGGAAGTCCTCTGCAGCTCCCACTATGGAAGGTCCACCCAAAAATGTGGGACTGAAATAGTGCTCGGGCAGTGATCCCCACCGGTGACCTGGGCCATCCTTTGGGCTCTCTGGTGAGAACCCTCAGCCTCCCGTCCTCCGTCTCTACCCTGATTGGTTGAGCAGGGGGATGTTGACAGGGAGGAGACTCAGGTCCTTGTTGTTCTCTTTTAAGATCAAGTAAATAAGTCAGAACCAGTTCTATCTTTGATTAATTTTGCTGCTTCTCTGCATTAATTGTCTCTGAGCAGTTGATGATTCCCTCTAACATTGCAGTTCTCCTCAAATACTTGCTGAATAATTACTGTCACTGTTGTTGGTCTGGAGCTCATCTGAGAGCACAGTATTCAGGTCATTCAATGTCTGAAATTCAAGATCCGATGGTTTGTTTGAAAATCAGGGCTCTTCGGTCCTATTCCCAACACTGCCTCTGACGGGCTGTGTGACCTAAGACAAGTCAATTCTCCTTTCTCAGCCTGAGCTTCTCCCTCTTTCAAGTAGGGATAATAATGATCCGCTCTTACCTACCTCATGGTGGGTGAAGGATGCGGATCCATTTGGGAGTGTCACTAGAAGTAGTGCATAATATGAAGTTTCCCAGATTATGACATAATAGATTAGCTGAAATCGTCTATTTTATTTGTATTTTTTTATTTTGAAATTGTTAATAGTAGCAACGACTTAGCTCAGATTGAAGCATCTTATCTAATGGTTGAGATGTAAGTGTCTCCTCTTTGTGTGCGAGGAGACAATTTAACACACTCTGACAAAGAGGAGATGCTTTTGTTTTGCAACAAAATATTTTTGCAAAGATCTTTCATCCCACTTGTTATGATTTTGAGAAACAAACTGGTTTAGTCTAAATGGGATTTTCGGACAGAAACGGTTTGAATGAAATTTTCCCACCATCTCGATTCCTGGGCTCTGGGGTGTTTTCATCTGTTAGAACAGGAGTCAGAACTGGTTGCTTCTCTTTCTGGCTCTGCCATCGCCTTGTTGTGTAGGCCTTGGGTAGGTCACTTCCCTTCTCCCATCTGTCCAATCGGAACAGGAACAGTTCTCGAACTATGGGCAGTTTAGAGCCCAAGTGAGATAAGGGGTATTAAAGCCCTCTGTGAAGGAGAAAGGGGAGTTTCACAGTGTTTAGCACCAAGGAATTCTAAAGTTTGCTAAAATGTCTAGTCTGTGGAAACAAGAAATGGTCGGGGCCAAACTTATTAACCACTGCCTTTTTAAAGCCCATTCAAAGATGTGAGTCCCTATCTTTTAGGTACCTGTGGTTCTTTGCCAGCAGCAGAGAAGAGGTTCCTGCCTCCGTTTTTGTGGCCTTAACAAACCAGGTGTTGTGCCCCAGTTCTCGTCTGAGACCCCTGAAAAAGAACATCTTCCCATCCATGAACAAGACAGGACCTATCTTTCAAAGGGGAACAAAAAGACCTCTGGGACTTACAGACTAGCTAGCCTGACTGCCATAGCTGGAGAGATCCTGCAATACATTCTTAAACACTCAGTTTGTCAGCAGCACCTACAGGATGATTTGGTTCTTCTGACTAGTGAGCGTGGAATTGTCAAGAACAAATCATTCCAAACCAATCCTCTTTCCTTCTTTGGCAGGGTTCTGGGCCTGGTAGAGGTGAGTAAACAATAGATGGGATCTAGCTTGGTGTTACTAAGGCTTTCGACACAGTCCCATAGGACATTCTCAGAAGCAAACGAGGGAAATGTAGTCCAGCTGCAATCAGTGTAATGTGGGTGCAGAGCTGGTTGAAAGCCAAGACTCCAGGAGCCCTTCTCCATGTTTAGCTGCCCAACGGGGAGGGTGAACCTAGTGGGTCTGGCAGGGATCAGTCCGGTGTCAGGTACTATTCTATATTTTCATGAATGATTTGGAAAATGGAGTGGAGAGCATGCTCCTAAAGTTTACAACTGACACCAAGCACTTTGGAGCACAGGATTGAAATTCAAAACACCCTTAACAAATTGGAGACTTGGTCTTCTTGAGCCAAACTCCATGGTTAGGGCTCTCTCTCTACACTGGGCTGAAGTGAAACCCCAGAGCCAAGCACTCCTCCTGGGCAGTGAGCTCCGACCTTGAATGGTCAGATGCTGCTTAGCACTGTCAGAGCAGCTTTTGCTGGGGGATTCTCCCAGCACTTTCCAATAGCGGGAAGGTATGAAATCCCCATTTGACTGCTGGGGACAGAGCCCGAGAGTGGGGAGCAACTTGCCCAAAGTCCCCAGAAAAAGGAAAACAACCAGCAGAGGAACCAATAGGAAACCCAGCAATGGAACTCAGGAGTCCTGGGGGTGTGCTGTGGTGACCAGATGTCCCAATTTTATAGGGACAGTCCGAATTTTGGGGTCTTATCTAGGATCCTATTACCCCCCACGCCGTCCCGATTTTTCACACTTGCTGTCTGGTCACCCTAGGGTGTGCACATGTGTGGGTCCCAGCTGCTCCCTGCCCCCCTCATTGAAGCAGATGTGCAGGGTTACTGCCCTGGGAAGTGCAGGGCACCAGTGGATGTGGGGTTGGCTGGAGGTAGGGTCTGGCTTCAGGCAGGGCAAGGGCTGCGTGGCTGGCTGGCTTCAGGCAGGGGGGTGCATCAGGGGTTGGCTGGAGACAGGGCAGGGAGGATGCGGCTGGTGCAGGCAAAGCAGAAGGTGCAGGGCTGGCTGGAGACAGAGGCTGACTGCCGGCAGGGCAGGGCAGGGGGTGCAGGGCTGGCTGCAGGCAGGGCGTGGGGCAGGGCCGGTGCAAGGAAGTTTCATGCCCTAGGCGAAACTTCCACCTTGCACCCTCCCCCCCCCGCACCCCTGCCCTGAGGCGCCCCACCCGTGGCAGCTCCCCCCTCCACCCTGAGGCTCCCCTCTTGTGGCAACTCTCCTGCTCTGCCCTGCGGCACCCCCGTCGCCCGAGCTCACCCCTGCTCCGAGCACGAGCACCCCGAGCACGCCGTGGCCGCTTCACTTCTCCCACCTCCAAGGCTTGCGGCGCCTAAGCCTGCCAGGCAGTCAAGCACCCTCCTCTGAGCCACAGCAGCCCTGACAGTTGACAATAGAGGCACCTTAACCCCTGAGTTCCTTCAATGTGTCCCCCTCGGGGGTCCAGCTCCGATCACCAGATACTCGGGGTATGTCTATACCACCTGCCGAATCGGTGGGCAGCGATCGATCCAGCGGGGGTTGATATATCGCGTCTAGTGTAGATGCAATACATTGAGTGCTCTCCCCTCGCCTGCTGTACTCCAGCTCGGTGAGAGGCGCAGGCAGAGTCTACGGGGAGCTGCAGCAGTCAACTCACCGAGACTGTGACATTATAATTGTTAGGCCTGAATAAAGATATAGCAGACAAAACCAGGTATGCCAACCTGACCAAAGTCAGGCTAACAGAGGTTTGTGGGTAATCCCTGAGTGGAAAACACTGAGAAGCAGCAGCATGTCTCACAAGCGCTGGGAAAAAGTGAGATAAGAGAGAAGCTGCATTCCTGGCATAGTACCAGATGTGCTGTGTTCGGGCAGCTCCTTCGAAGAACTGATAAGAGTCCTAGTTTCCCAGCCTCCTTGTTTTCGCTCCCTGGTTTTGTTCTTTGTTTGTTTTTAACTCCCCTACATTTCTAACTTTAGGCATGCATGTATACTAAAGGTGTCTAGTTTCTAGTTGTTAGAAGAAGGGGGTGGGTTGCTCCAGTGAATAATTTATGACGCGACGGAACTGTCTACATAGGCTTATACTAAGATGTAAAGAGCAGGCTGGTTCTCTCTGGAGACGAGCTGCTCTCTATTGATGCGTGCACTTGTCAATAAAGAGCTTTTGATCGGACCTTGCTGGTGTTGCCTGTCTCTCTCGCGGTCAGACAACGAACTTTGCCGTCTGGGTTAGAGTCCCTGACATAAGTATAATCTAATATCTCATTGAAAGGTGACAGGGCCAGAAAGAGTTAATTAACTCACCTCACCGACTGACCTGACCCGTGGGTGAACCTTAAAAACTGGTTAACAAGATATGTAAATGAACAGAGCTTTGAAATGCAAGTCTGCAGTGTTAGAGGTAGAAGGGGAGGTGTTTGCTCAGGTCTTGTGATGTCAGCAAAGAAGTCTTGTCTATTGCTCTAGTTTTAATTCAAAGAGCAAAAAAAGAATATTAACATTTATGATGATACTTGAGTGAAATAGTATTATTGTCTGTGTCTCTTTGAAGGTTGTGGTAATCTGTATCTGAACTGTTTGATGGATGTACTAATTGCCAGGATGTTTGGAAGAAGAGTTAAGCCTATTGTTTTCTCAGGCTGAAAGGCTGCTGGAAATGTTTAAGAACCTGGGACACGATCCTTCTTCATCTCAGATCTGCTTTGGGTTTCAAGAGGGGGAAACCTTAAGCCACAAGGATTGAGATCCCCAGTCATTGACTGGAGCCACCCTGAATATGGACATTGGATTATAACCTATGGACTATTTCTAAAAGGACTTTTGGCAACTACAAGCTCATCTCTACTTTGTATCTGAACCTCAAAAATTGAATTCAAGTCTATATGTCTATTAATCTTTTAACCAACACTCACTCTCTCTCTTTTCTTTTCTAATAAATTTTAGCTTAGTTAATAAGAATTGGCTATAGCATGTATTTTAGGTAAAATCTAAGTTATAATTGAACCTGGTTATGTGGCTGATCCTTTGGGATCGGAAGAATCTTTTCTTTTATATGATGAAGTAAGATTTTCAGGAATCATCATCATATCTAACAGGTGTGTCTGGACGGAGGCCTGAGGCTGGGTACTTTAAGGGAACTGCGTGGTTTAAACTTCTAAGTAACCAGTGAGGTACTACAGAAGCTGTTTTGTGCTGGCTTGGTAAATCTAAGTATTGAAATAACCAGCAGCGTTTGGGATTTGTCTGCCCTGTTTTGTTTGCAATTCACTCTGATTGAGTGAGCTGAGCTGGCTCCCACGGGCAGCACCGTCACACCTACAGCCAGGCTGCAGAGGTCCGGGGGATCTTAGGGGCCTTGGGGTGCACAGATACCTATGTCCAGGCCATAGCGGTCCCTGGGGGGCTTAGAGAGTTTGGGGGGGACACAGATACCAATCTCCATGCTCTAGGGTCCCATGGGGGCTTAGAGGGTTCGTGGGGGGCACATATTCCTACATCCAGGCTGTAGGGTTACCAGGGGGGCTTAGGGGGTTAGTGGGGGGCAAAGATACCTACGTCCAGGCTGGAGGCATCCTGGGAGTCTTAGGGGATTTGTGGGGGCCAAAGACACCTATGATGTCCAGGCTGTAGGGGTACCAGTGAGTTTTAGGGGTTCGAGTGGGCACAGATACGTATGTCCAGGCTGTATCGTTCCCAGGGGGGGTTAGAGGTTTCGTGAGGGGCACAGATATCTACGTCCAGATTGTAGATGTCCCGGGAGGGGGGGGTTAGGGGGGTTGTGGGAGTGCAAATACCTATGTCCAGGCTGTAGGGGTTCCTGGGGGCTTAGAGGGTTTCTGAGGGGCACATATACCTACGTGCACACTGGAGTGTCGCAAGGGGCTTATGGAGTCTATATGGGGAACAGATACCAATGTTCTGGCTGTATAGGTCCCTCGGGGGCTTAGGGGGTTTGTGGGGGGCACAGATACCTAAGTTCAGGCTGGAGGGATCTCTGAGTGTCTTAGGTGTTTGGTGGGAGGCACAGATACCTACGTCCAGGCTGCAGGGGTCTCGGAGGGGCTTAGGGTCTGTCACGGAGTGTGGGGGAGTCCGGTCCTGCACCCCTCTTCCTGGGACTCACAGTGACTCTCAGCCAGCCAGTAAAACAGAAGGTTTATTGGACAACAGGAGCGAAGGATACGGCAGAGCTTGGAGGCACAAGCAGGACCCCACAACCAAGTCCTTCTAGGGGTTCAGGAAACTTAGTTCCCAGTTTTGGGAATCCCTGAATTCCAACCACCCAGACCAAAACCGAAACTGAACTAACCCAACTCCCTCCAGCTGGCCATTTCCTGTGTCCAGCTTCCCGGGCAAAGGTGCTGACCCCTCCCCCCGCCTAGCTCAGGTTACAGGCTGAGCACGTGTCCGGTCCTAAAGTCACCCCCTGCTCTCCCATCCCCCACACAGACAGTCCCTACTCCATCACAGTAATGCACAGAGCATTTCCCGCATGGAGCAACAGTGACACCGTGTGGCCACGCACGGTAACGCACAGAACATTTCCCATATGGAGCAACTGTGACACCGTGTGGCCATGCAGGGAAATGCCCAGAGCATTTCCTGGATGGAGCAACAGTGATTCCATGTGGCCACGCAGGGAAATGCCCAGAGCATTTCCTGGATGGAGCAACAGTGATTCCATGTGGCCACGCAGGGTAATGCACAGAGCATTTCTCTCATAGAGGAACAGTGACAACATGTGGCCATGCAGGGTAATGCACAGAGCATCACGCCTATGTAGAGGCTGTAGAGATCCCTGGGGGGCTTAGGGGTCGTGGGGGGCACAGATAGCTACGTCCAGGCTGGAGACATTCTGGTGGGCATTAGGGGCTTCATGAGGGGCACAAATATCTACGTCAGGGCTGGAGAGGTCCCTGGATGGCTTAGGGGGTTGTGGTGAGCATAGATACATACGTCCACGCTGCAGGGGTACCAGAGGGACTTAGGGGGTGTCACGTAGTGTGGTGGAACCTGGCCCTGCACCCCTCTTCCTGGGACACTCAGTGACTCAGCCAGCCAGTAAAACAGAAGGTTTTTTTGGCCAACAGGAATGAAGGATACAGCAGGGCTTTTGGGCACAACCAGGACCCCTCAATCGAGTCCTTCTGGGGGTTCAGGAAGCTTAGTTCCCAGTTTGGGATTCCCTGAATTCCAACAACCCAGCTCCAAACCAAAACTGAACTAACTCCCTCCAGCCAGCCCCTTCCTTTATTCAGCTTCCTGGGCAAAGGTGCTGACCCCCTCCCCGCTGCCTAGCTTAAGTTACAGGCTTAGGTCCTGTCCCTCACCTAAAGTCACCCGCTGCTCTCCCATCCCCCACACAGACAGTCCCCACTCCATCACAGTAATGCCCAGAGCATTTCGCGCATGGAGCAACAGTAACACTGTGTGGCCATGCAGGGTAATGCCCAGAGCATTTCCCCCGTGGAGCAACAGTGACACCATGTGGCCACACAGGGTAATGCACAGAGCATTTCCTGCATGGAGCAAGAGTGACACCGTGTGGCCACACAGGGTAATGCACAGAGCATTTCCCGCATGAAGCAACATTGACACCTTGTGACCACACCAGGTAATGGACAGAGCATTTCCTGCATGGAGCAACAGTGACACCATGTGGCCAATGCAGGGAAATGCACAGAGCATTTCCTGGATGGAGCAACAGTGATTCCATGTGGCCACGCAGAGTAATGCACAGAGCATTTCTCTCATAGAGGAACAGTGACAACATGTGGCCATGCAGGGTAATGCACAGAGCATCACGCCTATGTAGAGGCTGTAGAGATCCCTGGGGGACTTAGGGGTCATGGGGGGCACAGATAGCTACGTCCAGGCTGGAGACATTCTGGTGGGCATTAGGGGCTTCATGAGGGGCACAAATATCTACGTCAGGGCTGGAGAGGTCCCTGGATGGCTTAGGGGGTTGTGGTGAGCATAGATACATACGTCCATGCTGTAGTGGTCCCTGGGGGTTTAAGGAGTTGGTAAGGGTCACAGAAACCTACGTATGGTCTGGAGGGGTCCCTGGGGGACTTAAGGGTTTGTGGTTGCGCAGATACCTACGTACCGGTTGGAGGGGGCCCTGGGGAGCTTAGGGGGTTTGTGTGGCGTACACATAGCTATAACCAGGCTGGTGGGGGCCCTATGGGTCTTAGAAGGCTGGTGGGGGGCAGAGATACCTATGTAGGGACTGGAGAAGTCCTGGGGAGGGCTTTGGGGGTTCCTGGAAGTCACAAATATCTACGTCCAGGCTGGAGGAGTTCTGGGGGTATTAGGGAGTTGTGCGGGGGCACAGATACCTATATCGAGGCTGTAGGGGTCCTGGGGTTGCTTTGGGGAATTTTGGGGTACAGATACCTACTTCCATGCTGTAGGGGTCGCTGGGAGGATCAGTGGGTTCGTGAGGGTGCACAGATATCTACGTCCGGTCTATAGGGATCCTGGGGGGGGCTTAGGGGTTTGTAAGGGGCACAGATACATTCATCCAGGCAAGAGGGGTCCTAGGGACCTTAGTGGGTTCATGCTGGGCACAGATACCTGCGTCTAGGCTGGAGGGGTTTTGGGGGTCTTAGGAGGGTTGTGTGGGCACAGATACCTATGTCGATGCTGGAGGGGTCCTGTCATGTCTTAGCGGATTCGTGGGGTCAGAGATACCTACATCTAGGCTGGAGGGGTTCCGGGGGGATTAGGTGTGTTTGGGGGGGGAACAGATACCTACATCCTGATGGTAGGTGGCCCTGGGTAGCTTAGGCGGTTTTTGTCGGTCACAGATACAAACATCCATGCTGTAGGGGTCCCGAGGGACTTTGTGGGGCTCTAGGGGTCACAGATACCTACCTACAGTCTGGAAGGTTCCTGTGGGTATTAAGGGGTGTGTGGGGCATACAGATGCCTACATCTGGGCTTGTGGGTTCCCTGGGGGGCTTAGAGGTTTGTGGAGAGCACAGATACCATTATCCAGGCTAGATGGGTTCTGGTGGGATTAGGGGGTTGTGGGGGGCACAGATACCTATGTAAGCAGAAGCAGGATGAACTCTACCCTCACATCTGGTGGTGAATTATGGCAAGTGTGGAAAAGGATTTCAGGGTCTGATCATGTTTGCATAGACACACTCACCGTGCGTGACACGGCCACGGCAGCCTGGGATGGTTACTTTGGCAGCTATGGTATCCCCAGTTTATTTGTTGTTGGGGTGTGAGATGTGGAGTGTTGTCACCCTGATTGTGTGGATGAGGAACTGTGAAACAGCTTTGAGACAGGGATTCTCACCATCAGTTGAGTGGCACTCACTAGACAAGGGAGTGGGCTCCTTGGGTGAGCTAGAGTCACCAATTGCACTTTTTTTCTTTTAACAGTTGAATAGCAGTGTTGATTTTTTATTCTCTTAAAAGTTGAATTTCTAGGTTCTTGAGCTGAAATCACTGAAAAGATGTGTTAGCTTGTGGGGGACTCTGAAACTGTATTGCAGAACACAGTAGTTGGCAGACAGGAGCAGTTTGTGGGAGTGTCCCACGGAGTGAGATGAGTCTAGCAGTTTTGGGGGATAGCTGGAGCAGAACACAGGTCGGCTGGCAGAGCAGCTGGTGGACCGAGCTGAGCAGTTTGTGGGGAAGGCAAAAGCAGAATCCCATGGAGAGGCAGAGCAGTCAGCAGTGGACCACATAAGGTGCCCCTTTCTACTCAGGCTGGCAGGGGGAAAAACCCTGCAGATAGACTCTTGAACTCTGGGGTTGCGCAACTGTGGGTGATTTTGGGGTTGCTGGACTCTTGAAACGTTGGAGATATTGGACTTTGGAGCCTTGGGGTGATTTGGGGATTGCTGGACTCATGAGCCCAGGGAAAAGGACACGGCCTAGTTGAGGTGTTTTCCCAATTTAATGCTATGTTGTTTATCTCACGTTATTAAACATTTTCTGCTACACCCAGACTCTGTGCTTGCGAGAGGGGAAGTATTGCCTCTTTGAGGCACCTAGGAGTGCGTATGTAAAATTTTCCCATGTCACTGGGTGGGGACTCGAGCTGGTTTGCATTACATTGTAGGCAAGGGACCCCTATGTATTGAACCCAGTCCTTGCTGCTATCAGTTCAGCCTGGCAGAAGGGTTCCACCTACGTCCAGGCTCAAGGGGTCCCTGGGGGGCTTAGGGAGTTCGTGGGGGGCACAGATATCTAGGTCCAGGCTGTAGGGGGTCGGGGGGGGCTCAGGAGTTTGGTGGGGGGCACAGATACCTACGTCCAGGCTGCAGGGGTCCCAGAGGGACTTAGGGGGTGTCACGTAGTGTGGTGGAATCTGGCCCTGCACCCCTCTTCCTGGGACACACAGTGACTCAGCCAGCCAGTAAAACAGAAGGTTTTTTTGGCCAACAGGAACGAAGGATACAGCAGGGCTTTTGGGCACAACCAGGACCCCTCAATCGAGTCCTTCTGGGGGTTCAGGAAGCTTAGTTCCCAGTTTGGGATTCCCTGAATTCCAACAACCCAGCTCCAAACCAAAACTGAACTAACTCCCTCCAGCCAGCCCCTTCCTTTATTCAGCTTCCTGGGCAAAGGTGCTGACCCCCTCCCAGCTGCCTAGCTTAAGTTACAGGCTTAGGTCCTGTCCCTCACCTAAAGTCACCCGCTGCTTTCCCATCCCCCACACAGACAGTCCCCACTCCATCACAGTAATGCCCAGAGCATTTCGCGCATGGAGCAACAGTAACACTGTGTGGCCATGCAGGGTAATGCCCAGAGCATTTTCCCTGTGGAGCAACAGTGACACCATGTGGCCACACAGGATAATGCACAGAGCATTTCCTGCATGGAGCAAGAGTGACACCGTGTGGCCATGCAGGGTAATGCACAGAGCATTTCCACGCATGGAGCAACAGTGGCACCGTGTGGCCAAGCAGGCTAATACACAGAGCATTTCCTGCATGGAGCAACAGTGGCATCGTGTGGCCATGCAGGGTAATACACAGAGTATTTCCATGCATGGAGCAACAGTGGCACCGAGTGGCCAAGCAGGCTAATACACAGAGCATTTCCTGCATGGAGCAACAGTGACACCATGTGGTCACTCAGGGTAATGCACAGAGCATTTCCCCGCATGGAGCAACAGTGACACCTTGTGGCCACAGAGGGTAATGCACAGAGCATTTCCCTGCATGGAGCAACAGTGACACCATGTGGCCACACAGGGTAATGCACAGAGCATCGCACCTACGTGGAGGCTGTAGAGATCCCTCGAGGGCTTACGGGGGTTCGTAGGGTCACAGATATCTACATCCAGTATGGGCGGGACCCTGGGAGAGTTAGGGGGGTTGTGAGGGGCATAGGTACTTGCGTCCAGGCTGTAGAGGTCCTGGTGGGGATTAAAGGCTTCCTGGAGGACAGCAATATCTACGTCCAGGCTGAAGGGGTCCCTGGACGCTTAGGGGGTTGTGGTGAGCACAGTGATCCCTGGGGGTATAGGGACTTGGTGAGGGGCACAGATACCTATGTATGTCCTGGAGGGGTCCCTGGGGGGGGCTTAGTGGTACTGTAGGAGACACAGATACCTACGTCCAGGCTATAGGCATTCTGGGGGGGCTTAGGGCTTTAGGGGGGCACAGATACCTACATCCAGGCTGGAGGGGTCCCGGGGGGCTTAGGTGGTTTGTGGGGAGGGGCACAGATATGTACATCCAGGCTGGAGAGGTTCCGGAGAGGATTAGGGGTTTTTGCGGATGGCAGAGATATCTATCTCCATACTCTAGGGGTCTCGGGGGGCTTAGGGCTGGATGTGTCCCGAGGAGCTTAGGGGGTTTGTGGGGTGCTCAGACACCTGTGTCCAGGCTGTAGGGAACCCTGGGGGCTTAGGGGGTTCGTGGGGGTCACAGGTAGTTACGTCCAGGCTGAAGGGGTAATGGGAGTTCTTAAGGGATCGGGGCTGACACAGATACCTACGTCCAGGGTCTAGGGGAGGCAGGAGAAGTGAAGCGGCCATGGTGTGCTTTCAGGTAGGGATAATAATGATCCACTCTTACCTACCTCATGGTGGGTGGAGGATGGGGATCCATTGGAGAGTGTCACTAAGAGTAGTGCATAATATGAGGTGTCCCATCACGTTTACTCAGAGCAGATTATGACATAATAGATTAGCTGAAACAGTCTTTTTTATTTGTATTTTTTTATTTTGGAATTGTTAAGAGCAGCAATGACTTAGCTCAGACTGAAGCATCTTATCTAATTTTCAAGATCTAAGTGTCTCCTCCTTGTGTGTGATGACACAATTTAACACACTGTGACAAACAGGAGATGCTTTTGTTTTGCAACAAAATCTTTTTGCAAAGAACTTCCATCTCACTTGTTATGATTCTGAGAAACAAACTGGTTTAGTCTGAATGGGATATTTGGACAGAAACGGTTGGAATGAAATTTTCCCACCATCGCAGTTCCTGAGCTCTATCCCTGCCTCTGGGGGGATTTGTTGTCTGTTAGAACAGGAGTCTGACTGGCGGCTTCTCTTTCTGGCTCTGCCACCGCCTTGCTGTGTAGGCCCTTGGGTAGGTCACCTCCCTTCTCTGTACCTCAGGCTCCTCCCATTTGTCCAATGGGAACAGGGACAGTTCTCGAATTCTGGGCAGTTGTGAGCCTGAGTGAGAAAAGGGGTGTTGAAGCCCTCTGTGAAGAAGAAAGGGGAGTTTCACGGTGTTTTTGCACCAAGGAATTCTAAACCAAAACTGAACTAACTCCCTCGAGTCCTTCTGGGGGTTCAGGAAGCTTAGTTCCCAGTTTGGGATTCTCTGAATTCCAACTACCCAGCTCCAAACCAAAACTGAACTAACTCCCTCCAGCCGACCCCTTCCTGTGTCCAGCTTCCCGGGCAAAGGTGCTCACTCTCTCAGCCCTGCCTAGCTCGAGTTACAGGCTTAGGTCCTGTCCCTCACCTAAAGTCACCCCCTGCTCTCCCATCCCCCACACAGACAGTCCCCACTCCATCACAGTAATGCCCAGAGCATTTCGCGCATGGAACAACAGTGACACCATGTGGCCACGCAGGGTAATGCCCAGAGCATTTCCTGCATGGAGCAACAGTGACACTGTGTGGCCACTCAGGGTAATGCACAGAGCATCACACCTACGTAGAGGCTGTAGAGATCCCTGGGGGCTTAGGGGTCATGGGAGGTACAGATAGCTACGTCCAGGCTGGAGGCATTCTGGGGGGTTTAAGGGGGTTCGTAGGGTCACAGATACCTACGTCCAGGATGGTCGGGACTCTGGGGGAGTTAGGGGGGTTGTGGGGGGCATAGGTACTTGCGTCCAGGCTGTAGAGGTCCTGGTGGGGATTAAGGGCTTCCTGGAGGACACCAATATCTACGTCCGGGCTGGAGAGGTCCCTGGACGGCTTAGAGGTTGTGGTGAGCACAGTGATCCCTGGGGGTTTAGGAACTTGGTGAGGGGCACAGATACCTATGTTTGTCCTGGAGGGGTCCCTGAGGGGGCTTAGTGGTATTGTAGGGGACACAGATACCTACGTCCAGGCTATAGGCATTCTGGGGGGGCTTAGGGCTTTGGGGGGGCACAGATACCTACATCCAGGCTGGAGGGGTCCCGGGGGGCTTAGGGGGGTTGTGGGGGGCACAGCTATGTACGTCCAGGCTGGAGAGGTTCCAGGGAGTATAAGGAATTTTTGTGGACAGCAGAGATACCTATCTCCAGGATCTAGGGGTCCCTGGGGGGCTTAGGGTTTTTTTGGGAGGCACAGATAACTATGTCCAGGTTGGAGTGGTTCCTGGGGGGTTTAGGGGGTTCCTGGGGGGCACAGATACCTAGGTCCATGCTGTAGGGGTCCCCGGGTGGATTAGGGGTTTTCTGAGGGGTACAGATACATACGTCTAGGCTGTAGGGGTCCCTGGGAGGCTTAGGGGGTTTGTGGGGGGCAGCGATACCTAAGTCCAGGCAATAGGGCTTCCAGGGGGAATTAGTGTGTTGGGGGGGCACAGATACCTAGATCCAGGCTGGAGGGTTCCCGATGGGGGGGGGCTTAGGCAGTTTGTGTTCGGCAAAGATACCTACCTCCAGGCTGGAGGGGTGTCTCGGCACTTAGGGATTGTGGGGGGGCACAGATACCTCCGTCCAGGCTGGAGGGTCCCTGGGGAGCTTAGCGGGTTCGTAGGGGGCACAGATACCTAAATCCAGGCTGGAGGGATCCAGGGGGGGCTTATGGGGTTCAGGGGGCACAGATACTTATCTCTAGGCTGTAGTGGTCCCTGGTGGGCTTAGGGGGTTTTGGGGGGCCCCAGATACCTAAGTCCATGCTGTAGGGGTCCCTACAGGTGCTTATGGGTTCATGGGGTGCACAGATACTTATGTCCAGGCTGGAGGGGGCAGGGGGGGTTGGGGTTTCATGGGGGGCACAGATACGAACCTCCAGGCTGTAGGAGTCCCAGGGGGGCTGTGGGGGTACAGATACCTACATCTAGGCTGGATGGGTCCTGGGGGTTATAGAGGGGTTTGTAGGGGGCACAGATACCTAGGTACAGGCTGTCGGTGTCCCGAGGAGATTAGGCGGTTCACTGGGGGCTCAGATACATCCAGGCTGGATGTGTCCCGAGGAGCTTAGGGGGTTCGTGCGGTGCTCAGACACCTGTGTCCAGGCTGTAGGGATCCCTGGGGGCTTAGGGGGTTCGTGGGGGTCACAGGTAGTTACGTCCAGGCTGAAGGGGTAATGGGAGTGCTTAAGGGATCGGGGCTGACACAGATACCTACGTCCAGGGTCTAGGGGTCCCGAGGGGATTGGGGGTTGAGGGGGGAACAGATACCTACGTCATAGCTGGAGGTGTCTTGGGTGGTTTAGGAGGTTCGTTGGAGTCACAGATACCTAAGTCCAGGCTGTAGGGGTTCCTGGGGCATTCAGGGATTTCTGGGGGTCACAGATACCTACGTGCAGACTAGAGGGGTCCCAGAGGTCTTAGGAGAATTATGGGGGTCACAGATACCTACATGCAGACTGGAGGGGTCCTGGAGCGCTTAGGAGATTTATGGGGGGCACAGATACCAACATACTGGCTGTAAAGGTCCCTGGGGGGCTTTGTGGGTTCGGGGGGTACAGATACCAATGTCCTGGCTGTAGATGTTCCTGGGGTACATAGAGGGGCTGTGGTCGCACATAACCCTACATCCAGGCTGTCGGGGTCCCGGGGGCCCCTGGCCAAATTGGGTCCCTCTGGAAAAGTCTCCCTCACGGTGGCCCCAGGGCTGGAGGAGCTCCCACTCCCTGATATGGCGCAGAGGCTGCAGCAGGGGCACAGAGCTTCTCTGGTGTCAGGGCCACAGCGGGGCAGGGGTAAAGGAGTGAGACCAGAGAAGCTCTGTGCCCCTGCTGCAGCCCCCAGGTAATAGAAGGGAGTGGGAGCTCTTCCAGCCCTGAGGCCACCGTGGAGGAACATCTACAGCCAGGACATTGGTATCTGTCATACATTAGAAGCAAGAGGAAGACTAAGGACAGGGTAGGCCCACTGCTCAGTGAGGAGGGGGAAACAGTAACGGGAGACTTGGAAATGGCAGAGATGCTTAATGACTTCTTTGTTTCAGTCTTCACTGAGAAGTCTGAAGGAATGTCTAGTATAGTGAATGCTTACGGGAAGAGGGTAGGTTTAGAAGAGAAAATAAGGAAAGAGCAAGTAAAAAATCACTTAGAAAAGTTAGATGCCTGCAAGTCACCAGGGCCTGATGAAATGCATCCTAGAATACTCAAGGAGTTAATAGAGGAGGTATCTGAGCCTCTAGCTATTATCTTTGGGAAATCATGGGAGACGGGGGAGATTCCAGAAGACTGGAAGGGGGCAAATATAGTGCCCATCTATAAAAAGGGAAATAAAAACAACCCAGGAAACTACAGACCAGTTAGTTTAACTTCTGTGCCAGGGAAGATAATGGAGCAGGTAATCAAAGAAATCATCTCCAAACACTTGGAAGGTGGTAAGGTGATAGGGAATAGCCAGCATGGATTTGTAAAGAACAAATCGTGTCAAACTAATCTGATAGCGTTCTTTGATAGGATAACGAGCCTTGTGGATAAGGGAGAAGCGGTGGATGTGATATACCTAGACTTTAGTAAGGCATTTGATACGGTCTCGCATGATATTCTTATAGATAAACTAGGAAAGTACAATTTAGATGGGGCTACTATAAGGTGGGTGCATAACTGGCTGGATAACCGTACTCAGAGAGTAGTTGTTAATGGCTCCCAATCCTGCTGGAAAGGTATAACAAGTGGGGTTCCGCAGGGGTCTGTTTTGGGACCGGATCTGTTCAATATCTTCATCAACGATTTAGATGTTGGCATAGAAAGTACGCTTATTAAGTTTGCGGATGATACCAAACTGGGAGGGATTGCAACTGCTTTGGAGGACAGGGTCAAAATTCAAAATGATCTGGACAAATTGGAGAAATGGTCTGAGGTAAACAGGATGAAGTTCAATAAAGATAAATGCAAAGTGCTCCACTTAGGAAGGAACAATCAGTTTCACACATACAGAATGGGAAGAGACTGTCTAGGAAGGAGTATGGCAGAAAGAGATCTAGGGGTCGTAGTGGACCACAAGCTTAATATGAGTCAACAGTGTGATACTGTTGCAAAAAAAGCAAACGTGATTCTGGGATGCATTAACAGGTGTGTTGTAAACAAGACACGAGAAGTCATTCTTCCGCTTTACTCTGCGCTGGTTAGGCCTCAACTGGAGTATTGTGTCCAGTTCTGGGCACCACATTTCAAGAAAGATGTGGAGAAATTGGAGAGGGTCCAGAGAAGAGCAACAAGAATGATTAAAGGTCTTGAGAACATGACCTATGAAGGAAGGCTGAAGGAATTGGGTTTGTTTAGTTTGGAAAAGAGAAGACTGAGAGGGGACATGATAGCAGTTTTCAGGTATCTAAAAAGGTGTCATCAGGAGGAGGGAGAAAACTTGTTCACCTTAGCCTCCAATGATAGAACAAGAAGCAATGGGCTTAAACTGCAGCAAGGGAGATTTAGGTTGGACATTAGGAAAAAGTTCCTAACTGTCAGGGTAGTTAAACACTGGAATAGATTGCCTAGGGAAGTTGTGGAATCTCCATCTCTGGAGATATTTAAGAGTAGGTTAGATAAATGTCTATTAGGGATGGTCTAGACAGTATTTGGTCCTGCCATGAGGGCAGGGGACTGGACTCGATGACCTCTCGAGGTCCCTTCCAGTCCTAGAGTCTATGAGTCTATGAGTAATCTGTGCCCCCCATAAACCACCTAATCCCCACGGGAACCCCTACAGCCAGGATGTTGGTATCTGTCCCCCTATAAATCTCCTAAGCCCTCTGGAACCCTTCCAGTCTGAACGTAGGTATCTGTGACCCCCAGAAATCCCCGAATACCCCAGGAACCCCTACAGCCTGGACTTAGGGATCTGTGACTCCAACGAACCTCCTAAACCACCCAGGACCCCTTCAGCTAGGACGTAGGCATCTGTTCCCCCCTCAACCCCCAATCCCCTCGGGACCCCTAGACCCTGGACGTAGGTATCTGTGTCCGCCCCGATTCCCTAAGCACCCCCATTACCCCTTTAGCCTGGACGTAGGTATCTGTACTCCCACAAACCCCCTAAACGTCCCAGCGACCCCTTCAGCCTGGAAGTCCCTATCTGTGACACCCACGAACCTCTAACCTCCCAGGGATCCCTACAGCCTGGACACAGGTGTCTGAGCACCCCACAAACCCCCTAAGCTCCTCGGGACACATCCAGCCTGGATGTATCTGAGCCCCCAGTGAACCGCCTAATCTCCTCGGGACACCGACAGCCTGTACCTAGGTATCTGTGCCCCCCACAAACCCCCCCATAACCCCCAGGACCCATCCAGACTAGATGTAGGTATCTGCACCCCCACAGCCTCCCTGGGACTCCTACAGCCTGGAGGTTTGTATCTGTGCCCCTCATGAAACCCCAACCCCCCCTGTCCCCTCCAGACTGGACATAAGTATCTGTGCACCCCACGAACCCATAAGCACCTGTAGGGACGCCTACAGCATGGACTTAGGTATCTGGGGCCCCCCAAAACCCCCTAAGCCCACCAGGGACCCCTATAGCCTAGAGATAAGCATCTGTGCTCCCTGAACCCCATAAGCCCCCCCTGGACCCATCCAGTCTGGACTTAGGTATCTGTGCCCCACATGAACCCGCTAAGCCCCCCAGGGACCCTCCAGCCTGGATGGAAGTATCTGTGCCCCCACAACCCCTAAGTGCCGAGAAACCCCTCCAGCCTGGAGGTAGTTATCTGTGCCCACCAGAAACCGCTTTAGCCCCCCCAGGGACCACTCCAGCCTGGATGCAGATATCTGTGCCCAACACAAACGGCGTAAGCCCCCTCCCCGGGAACCCTCCAGCCTAAACCTAGGTATCTGTGCCCCCCCAACACACTAATTCCCCCTGGAAGACCTATTGCCTGGAAGTAGGTATCTCTGCCCCCCACAAACCCCCTAAGCCTCCCAGGGACCCCTACAGCCTAGACGTAGGTATCTCTGCCACCCAGAAAACCCCTAATCCACCCAGGGAACCCTACAGCATGGACCTAGGTATCTGTGCCCCCCAGGAACTCCCTAAACCCCCCAGGAACCACTCCAACCTGGACATAGATATCTGTGCCTCCCAAAAAACCCTAAGCCTCCCGGGACCCCTAGAGTATGGAGATAGGTATCTCTGCCATCCGCAAAAACCCCTAATCCTCTCTGGAACCTCTCCAGCCTGGATGTACATATCTGTGCCCCTCCCCACAAACCACCTAAGCCCCCCGGGACCCCTCCAGCCTGGATGTAGGTATCTGTGCCCCCCCAAAGCCCTAAGCCCCCCCAGAATGCCTATAGCCTGGACGTAGGTATCTGTGTCTCCTACAGTACCACTAAGCCCCCCCCAGGGACCCCTCCAGGACATACATAGGTATCTGTGCCCCTCACCAAGTCCCTATACCCCCAGGGATCACTGTGCTCACCACAACCCCCTAAGCGTCCAGGGACCCCTTCAGCCTGGACGTAGATATTGCTGTCCTCCAGGAAGCCTTTAATCCCCACCAGGACCTCTACAGCCTGGACGCAAGTACCTATGCCCCTCACAACCCCCCTAACTCTCCCAGGGTCCCGCCCATACTGGATGTAGATATCTGTGACCCTACGAACCCCCGTAAGCCCTCGAGGGATCTCTACAGCCTCCACGTAGGTGCGATGCTCTGTGCATTACCCTGTGTGGCCAGATGGTGTCACTGTTGCTCCATGCAGGAAATGCTCTGTGCATTACCCTGCGTGACCACACGGTGTCACTGTTGCTCCATGCGGGGAAATGCTCTGTGCATTACCTTGTGTGGCCACACGGTGTCACTGTTGCTCCATGCAGGAAATGCTCTGTGCATTACCCTGCGTGACCACATGGTGTCACTGTTGCTCCATGCAGGAAATGCTCTGTGTATTACCCTGCGTGGCCACACTGGTGTCACTGTTGCTCCATGCGGGAAATGCTCTGTGCATTACCCTGCTGTGGCCACACGGTGTCACTGTTGCTCCATGCAGGGGAAATGCTCTGTGCATTACCCTGCATGGCCACACAGTGTTCACTGTTGCTCCATGCGCGAAATGCTCTGGGCATTACTGTGATGGAGTGGGGACTGTCTGTGTGGGGGATGGGAGAGCAGCGGGTGACTTTAGGTGAGGGACAGGACCTAAGCCTGTAACTTAAGCTAGGCAGCTGGGAGGGGGTCAGCACCTTTGCCCAGGAAGCTGAATAAAGGAAGGGGCTGGCTGGAGGGAGTTAGTTCAGTTTTGGTTTGGAGCTGGGTTGTTGGAATTCAGGGAATCCCAAACTGGGAACTAAGCTTCCTGAACCCCCAGAAGGACTCGATTGAGGGGTCCTGGTTGTGCCCAAAAGCCCTGCTGTATCCTTCGTTCCTGTTGGCCAAAAAAACCTTCTGTTTTACTGGCTGGCTGAGTCACTGTGTGTCCCAGGAAGAGGGGTGCAGGGCCAGATTCCACCACACTACGTGACACCCCCTAAGTCCCTCTGGGACCCCTGCAGCCTGGACGTAGGTATCTGTGCCCCCCACCAAACTCCTGAGCCCCCCCCGACCCCCTACAGCCTGGACCTAGATATCTGTGCCCCCCACGAACTCCCTAAGCCCCCCAGGGACCCCTTGAGCCTGGACGTAGGTGGAACCCTTCTGCCAGGCTGAACTGATAGCAGCAAGGACTGGGTTCAATACATAGGGGTCCCTTGCCTACAATGTAATGCAAACCAGCTCGAGCCCCCACCCAGTGACATGGGAAAATTTTACATACGCACTCCTAGGTGCCTCAAAGAGGCAATACTTCCCCTCTCGCAAGCACAGAGTCTGGGTGTAGCAGAAAATGTTTAATAACGTGAGATAAACAACATAGCATTAAATTGGGAAAACACCTCAACTAGGCCGTGTCCTTTTCCCTGGGCTCATGAGTCCAGCAATCCCCAAATCACCCCAAGGCTCCAAAGTCCAATATCTCCAACGTTTCAAGAGTCCAGCAACCCCAAAATCACCCACAGTTGCGCAACCCCAGAGTTCAAGAGTCTATCTGCAGGGTTTTTCCCCCTGCCAGCCTGAGTAGAAAGGGGCACATTATGTGGTCCACTGCTGACTGCTCTGCCTCTCCATGGGATTCTGCTTTTGCCTTCCCCACAAACTGCTCAGCTCGGTCCACCAGCTGCTCTGCCAGCCGACCTGTGTTCTGCTCCAGCTATCCCCCAAAACTGCTAGACTCACCTCACTCCGTGGGACACTCCCACAAACTGCTCCTGTCTGCCAACTACTGTGTTCTGCAATACAGTTTCAGAGTCCCCCACAAGCTAATACATCTTTTCACTGATTTCAGCTCAAGAACCTAGAAATTCAACTTTTAAGAGAATAAAAAATCAACACTACTATTCAACTGTTAAAAGAAAAAAAGTGCAATTGGTGACTCTAGCTCACCCAAGGAGCCCACTCCCTTGTCTAGTGAGTGCCACTCAACTGATGGTGAGAATCCCTGTCTCAAAGCTGTTTCACAGTTCCTCATCCACACAATCAGGGTGACAACACTCCACATCTCACACCCCAACAACAAATAAACTGGGGATACCATAGCTGCCAAAGTAACCATCCCAGGCTGCCGTGGCCGTGTCACGCACGGTGAGTGTGTCTATGCAAACATGATCAGACCCTGAAATCCTTTTCCACACTTGCCATAATTCACCACCAGATGTGAGGGTAGAGTTCATCCTGCTTCTGCTTACATAGGTATCTGTGCCCCCCACAACCCCCTAATCCCACCAGAACCCATCTAGCCTGGATAATGGTATCTGTGCTCTCCACAAACCTCTAAGCCCCCCAGGGAACCCACAAGCCCAGATGTAGGCATCTGTATGCCCCACACACCCCTTAATACCCACAGGAACCTTCCAGACTGTAGGTAGGTATCTGTGACCCCTAGAGCCCCACAAAGTCCCTCGGGACCCCTACAGCATGGATGTTTGTATCTGTGACCGACAAAAACCGCCTAAGCTACCCAGGGCCACCTACCATCAGGATGTAGGTATCTGTTCCCCCCCCAAACACACCTAATCCCCCCGGAACCCCTCCAGCCTAGATGTAGGTATCTCTGACCCCACGAATCCGCTAAGACATGACAGGACCCCTCCAGCATCGACATAGGTATCTGTGCCCACACAACCCTCCTAAGACCCCCAAAACCCCTCCAGCCTAGACGCAGGTATCTGTGCCCAGCATGAACCCACTAAGGTCCCTAGGACCCCTCTTGCCTGGATGAATGTATCTGTGCCCCTTACAAACCCCTAAGCCCCCCCCCAGGATCCCTATAGACCGGACGTAGATATCTGTGCACCCTCACGAACCCACTGATCCTCCCAGCGACCCCTACAGCATGGAAGTAGGTATCTGTACCCCAAAATTCCCCAAAGCAACCCCAGGACCCCTACAGCCTCGATATAGGTATCTGTGCCCCCGCACAACTCCCTAATACCCCCAGAACTCCTCCAGCCTGGACGTAGATATTTGTGACTTCCAGGAACCCCCAAAGCCCTCCCCAGGACTTCTCCAGTCCCTACATAGGTATCTCTGCCCCCCACCAGCCTTCTAAGACCCATAGGGCCCCCACCAGCCTGGTTATAGCTATGTGTACGCCACACAAACCCCCTAAGCTCCCCAGGGCCCCCTCCAACCGGTACGTAGGTATCTGCGCAACCACAAACCCTTAAGTCCCCCAGGGACCCCTCCAGACCATACGTAGGTTTCTGTGACCCTTACCAACTCCTTAAACCCCCAGGGACCACTACAGCATGGACGTATGTATCTATGCTCACCACAACCCCCTAAGCCATCCAGGGACCTCTCCAGCCCTGACGTAGATATTTGTGCCCCTCATGAAGCCCCTAATGCCCACCAGAATGTCTCCAGCCTGGACGTAGCTATCTGTGCCCCCCATGACCCCTAAGTCCCCCAGGGATCTCTACAGCCTCTACATAGGCGTGATGCTCTGTGCATTACCCTGCATGGCCACATGTTGTCACTGTTCCTCTATGAGAGAAATGCTCTGTGCATTACTCTGCGTGGCCACATGGAATCACTGTTGCTCCATCCAGGAAATGCTCTGTGCATTTCCCTGCATGGCCACATGGTGTCACTGTTGCTCCATGCAGGAAATGCTCTGTCCATTACCTGGTGTGGTCACAAGGTGTCAATGTTGCTTCATGCGGGAAATGCTCTGTGCATTACCCTGTGTGGCCACACGGTGTCACTGTTGCTCCATGCAGGAAATGCTCTGTGTATTACCCTGTGTGGCCACACGGTGTCACTCTTGCTCCATGCAGGAAATGCTCTGTGCATTACCCTGTGTGGCCACATGGTGTCACTGTTGCTCCACGGGGGAAATGCTCTGGGCATTACCCTGCATGGCCACACAGTGTTACTGTTGCTCCATGCGCGAAATGCTCTGGGCATTACTGTGATGGAGTGGGGACTGTCTGTGTGGGGGATGGGAGAGCAGCGGGTGACTTTAGGTGAGGGACAGGACCTAAGCCTGTAACTTAAGCTAGGCAGCGGGGAGGGGGTCAGCACCTTTGCCCAGGAAGCTGAATAAAGGAAGGGGCTGGCTGGAGGGAGTTAGTTCAGTTTTGGTTTGGAGCTGGGTTGTTGGAATTCAGGGAATCCCAAACTGGGAACTAAGCTTCCTGAACCCCCAGAAGGACTCGATTGAGGGGTCCTGGTTGTGCCCAAAAGCCCTGCTGTATCCTTCGTTCCTGTTGGCCAAAAAAACCTTCTGTTTTACTGGCTGGCTGAGTCACTGTGTGTCCCAGGAAGAGGGGTGCAGGGCCAGATTCCACCACACTACGTGACACCCCCTAAGTCCCTCTGGGACCCCTGCAGCCTGGACATATGTATCTATGCTCACCACAACCCCCTAAGCCATCCAGGGACCTCTCCAGCCCTGACGTAGATATTTGTGCCCCTCATGAAGCCCCTAATGCCCACCAGAATGTCTCCAGCCTGGACGTAGCTATCTGTGCCCCCCACGACCCTTAAGCCCCCCAGGGATCTCTACAGCCTCTACATAGGCATGATGCTCTGTGCATTACCCTGCATGGCCACATGTTGTCACTGTTCCTCTATGAGAGAAATTCTCTGTGCATTACCCTGCGTGGCCACATGGAATCACTGTTGCTCCATCCAGGAAATGCTCTGGGCATTTCCCTGCATGGCCACATGGTGTCACTGTTGCTCCATGCAGGAAATGCTCTGTCCATTAGCTGGTGTGGTCACAAGGCGTCAATGTTGCTCCATGTGGGAAATGCTCTGTGCATTACCCTGCCTGGCCACACGGTGTCACAGTTGCTCCATATGGGAAATGTTCTGTGCGTTACCGTGCGTGGCCACATGGTGTCACTGTTGCTCCATGCGGGAAATGCTCTGTGCATTACTGTGATGGAGTAGGGACTGTCTGTGTGGGGGATGGGAGAGCAGGGGGTGACTTTAGGACCGGACACGTGCTCAGCCTGTAACCTGAGCTAGGCGGGGGGAGGGGTCAGCACCTTTGCCCGGGAAGCTGGACACAGCAAATGGCCGGCTGGAGGGAGTTGGGTTAGTTCAGTTTCGGTTTTGGTCTGGGTGGTTTGAATTCAGGGATTCCCAAACTGGGAACTAAGTTTCCTGAACCCCTAGAAGGACTTGATTGTGGGGTCCTGCTTGTGCCTCCAAGCTCTGCTGTATCCTTCGCTCCTGTTGTCCAATAAACCTTCTGTTTTACTGGCTGGCTGAGAGTCACTGTGAGTCCCAGGAAGAGGGGTGCAGGACCGGACTCCCCCACACTCCGTGACAGACCCTAAGCCCCTCCGAGACCCCTGCAGCCTGGACGTAGGTATCTGTGCCTCCCACCAAACACCTAAGACACTCAGAGATCCCTCCAGCCTGAACTTAGGTATCTGTGCCCCCCACAAACCCCCTAAGCCCCCGAGGGACCTATACAGCCAGAACATTGGTATCTGTTCCCCATATAGACTCCATAAGCCCCTTGCAACACTCCAGTGTGCACGTAGGTATATGTGCCCCTCAGAAACCCTCTAAGCCCCCAGGAACCCCTACAGCCTGGACATAGGTATTTGCACTCCCACAACCCCCCTAACCCCCCCCTCCCGGGACATCTACAATCTGGACGTAGATATCTGTGCCCCTCACGAAACCTCTAACTCCCCCTGGGAACGATACAGCCTGGACATACGTATCTGTGCCCACTCGAACCCCTAAAACCCACTGGTACCCCTACAGCCTGGACATCATAGGTGTCTTTGGCCCCCACAAATCCCCTAAGACTCCCAGGATGCCTCCAGCCTGGACGTAGGTATCTTTGCCCCCCACTAACCCCCTAAGCCCCCCTGGTAACCCTACAGCCTGGATGTAGGAATATGTGCCCCCCACGAACCCTCTAAGCCCCCATGGGACCCTAGAGCATGGAGATTGGTATCTGTGTCCCCCCCAAACTCTCTAAGCCCCCCAGGGACCGCTATGGCCTGGACATAGGTATCTGTGCACCCCAAGGCCCCTAAGATCCCCCGGACCTCTGCAGCCTGGCTGTAGGTGTGACGGTGCTGCCCGTGGGAGCCAGCTCAGCTCACTCAATCAGAGTGAATTGCAAACAAAACAGGGCAGACAAATCCCAAACGCTGCTGGTTATTTCAATACTTAGATTTACCAAGCCAGCACAAAACAGCTTCTGTAGTACCTCACTGGTTACTTAGAAGTTTAAACCACGCAGTTCCCTTAAAGTACCCAGCCTCAGGCCTCCGTCCAGACACACCTGTTAGATATGATGATGATTCCTGAAAATCTTACTTCATCATATAAAAGAAAAGATTCTTCCGATCCCAAAGGATCAGCCACATAACCAGGTTCAATTATAACTTAGATTTTACCTAAAATACATGCTATAGCCAATTCTTATTAACTAAGCTAAAATTTATTAGAAAAGAAAAGAGAGAGAGTGAGTGTTGGTTAAAAGATTAATAGACATATAGACTTGAATTCAATTTTTGAGGTTCAGATACAAAGTAGAGATGAGCTTGTAGTTGCCAAAAGTCCTTTTAGAAATAGTCCATAGGTTATAATCCAATGTCCATATTCAGGGTGGCTCCAGTCAATGACTGGGGATCTCAATCCTTGTGGCTTAAGGTTTCCCCCTCTTGAAACCCAAAGCAGATCTGAGATGAAGAAGGATCGTGTCCCAGGTTCTTAAACATTTCCAGCAGCCTTTCAGCCTGAGAAAACAATAGGCTTAACTCTTCTTCCAAACATCCTGGCAATTAGTACATCCATCAAACAGTTCAGATACAGATTACCACAACCTTCAAAGAGACACAGACAATAATACTATTTCACTCAAGTATCATCATAAATGTTAATATTCTTTTTTTGCTCTTTGAATTAAAACTAGAGCAATAGACAAGACTTGTTTGCTGACATCACAAGACCTGAGCAAACACCTCCCCTTCTACCTCTAACACTGCAGACTTGCATTTCAAAGCTCTGTTCATTTACATATCTTGTTAACCAGTTTTTAAGGTTCACCCACGGGTCAGGTCAGTCGGTGAGGTGAGTTAATTAACTCTTTCTGGCCCTGTCACCTTTCAATGAGATATTAGATTATACTTATGTCAGGGACTCTAACCCAGACGGCAAAGTTCGTTGTCTGACCGCGAGAGAGACAGGCAACACCAGCAAGGTCCGATCAAAAGCTCTTTATTGACAAGTGCACGCATCAATAGAGAGCAGCTCGTCTCCAGAGAGAACCAGCCTGCTCTTTACATCTTAGTATAAGCCTATGTAGACAGTTCCGTCGCGTCATAAATTATTCACTGGAGCAACCCACCCCCTTCTTCTAACAACTAGAAACTAGACACCTTTAGTATACATGCATGCCTAAAGTTAGAAATGTAGGGGAGTTAAAAACAAACAAAGAACAAAACCAGGGAGCGAAAACAAGGAGGCTGGGAAACTAGGACTCTTATCAGTTCTTCGAAGGAGCTGCCCGAACACAGCACATCTGGTACTATGCCAGGAATGCAGCTTCTCTCTTATCTCACTTTTTCCCAGCGCTTGTGAGACATGCTGCTGCTTCTCAGTGTTTTCCACTCAGGGATTACCCACAAACCTCTGTTAGCCTGACTTTGGTCAGGTTGGCATACCTGGTTTTGTCTGCTATATCTTTATTCAGGCCTAACAATCCCCCCTTTGTCCCTAGAGGACCATAATGGGACTCTTGGGACACATATCCATTTAACAATTGTACGGGGGAGGCTAGTAAACCATGACCCAAGGTCTGAGTGGAGGTCCTTAAAACTAAAAGTGTGATCAAGAGATATAGCATGGAAAACAACAGCAACATTCTTAATAGCTTGTAAATCTTTGTCAATTAAGCCAGAGTGATTAACAGCAAAGCAACATTTTTCCCCAATGCGAGCACAAGCCCCTCTCTAATTCAGCATTCATGGCATTTAGCACACGTCTATTTTGCAAAGTTACTTCTGCTACTTCATCAGTCTTTCGTTGCAACTTTTGGAAAGCGTCTATTAATGCATTAGCTGGTTTTTTTCAAGCTCTGCAGAAATATTTACAACTGCTCTCTTGAGCTTAGCCACCCACAATCCAGGAATGAATGCACGGACAAAAGAGTGGAATCCTGTTTGTCTGACAACTAAGGGATTGGGGCACTGACTATAAATCAGTTAGGTATACCAAGTGGTCTAATTTCCCAGATGTTTCGGTGAATAATCCAGTCCCATGTGCATCCTCCCCATGGACCCGTCAGGATTCGGTATGTGGAAGCCCACACCCCCCAGTCCAAATGCTTGGAAGGAGCACTGTAAATGTTTACACTTCCACCCAGAAAGTCTTTAGTATATCTCCATGACCACAGATCAGATGGTACTCCTGATGTGTCTGTAAGGGCAGTGGGCCAAGTCTGGTACTCAAGATCACTCCAAATGGCCATCAGCTGGTCATTCAGGAAATTCTGAATCTCCAAACATACTAGATCCCACTGCAATGCCTTCCCAGCCTCAGTGATATTTAATACCATCTTTCCTTGGTGTAGTACTATATTACATTTGTTATTTAACTATTTTCAGGTACTTTTAAAAGGCATTGACATTAATAGCATAGGAGGGGGTTACATTATTAGTCACTGGAATGGTTTCAATACAGGTAAAATTTCCAGTGGCAGAACAAACTCTTCGGGTACTTGTTATTTAAAATCCAATTAGAGAGAGCAATACATGCTGAAGAATTTATCCACAACACAGGGCACAGCCTGTAGAATAAACCCCAAAATCCAATCAATACCACATTCCCAAGCATGGGTCCCACAAATTTTTTCTGCCAGTGTACAATTCTTTGTTTCTTCACCGGGGTCAGTTCTTAATGTCCTTTCTAGTCAGGAATTCCTGGACTTTAGCAATTTCAGTGGAGTGAGTGTTCCTTCTTCTTTCCCAAAACAGTCTTGGTGCAGCATCGTATAGGGGAGAGGTTACTAGCACATCACCCTGTAATGGTTTTGCTTTTTCTAGAAAAATTCAAAGGCACAGTAGATCTGTCAGTGGATAAGGGAGAGGCTACTAGCACTTCACCTTGTACTTTTTCCCTACTGTCCAGAAGGCACAGTGGAGCTAGAAGGTGAAATAGGCTAATCATCAGTAGGAGAATTCTCCCAATGTGGAGGGGTCTTTTTGCAGTGAGAATCTTGGGTCCAAGCAGTCAGTCTTTGGTACTTCACAGCGGTGTTGGTAGTCATCAGGACTTAAGGGCCTTTCCAGCATGGAGCCAAGGCAGTCTTTCGTTGGTGGACCTTTACATCAATCCCGTCTCCTGGTTCCAAGGAGTGGCAGGGCTGCTAGGGTCTTTGGGTAGCGCTTCCTTACCTGTGAGAAAAAAAACTTAACACATTTCATTAGTGCCTGGCAGTGTTTTTCAGATCTCATAGCTGCATGGGCAAATTCAAGCCCTCCTTTTCCTGGTTGTTAACCAAGTCTTAACTGTGAGCAGTGTCCTTGAATGGAGTCAGTGTCTTATCTATAGCCTGAGCTTGCTATTTTATTTTATTTTATTTTTTCAGTTAATTCATTCTGTTCTTTGTGCTTCTTCCCTTCTTGGCTTCTTTTAACCTGCAAAGGAAACTTTCACTTTTTACTTATACACCTTTTTCCCAACAATGAACACCTACACATTGTCATTATACAGTACATTAGTCTTATTATTTAATATATGCCACACACACCCTTTTACTAAAATAACCTTATTACAGAGCTTTCGAGCAACAAGCCAGGACAAGCACACCCACTTTGAGGAGTTCACTCAATACAACCTCTAGTCCAATAGCCTTCCACCATCCCCAGCCCTCTGGCTAGAAATCTGAGGTAGCCAGAAAGATCCCATGTACAATATGGGGAGTGGGTTAACTTTTCATGTCCTTGCTTTCAAAGACTGTTGGTATGCAAATTTTAACAACAATTTTTGCAATTAACAATTTGACCAATAAAGTTTCTTTTCCTTACTTAAGGAAATGCATTAGACTTTAGTATATCACATTCTCCTGATTTATCTAAACACTTTGTATTCCAAGTTGAACAAAACAAGTATCTGCATTTTAATTTAACCTTTTTGTTTGATTTTAAACTAGATTATTTTATAAAAATATTAAACACAAAAATTCCGGCCACAAGACAAACACCACAAGACAGAACATAGAACACAAAACATAATTTCTATTGTGCCAGTAAATGCATGGTACGTTGAATGCTGTTTAGCTGGCATCAGTTTTCTCTGATTATCTGAAAGACAAAAAAACAGAGGTCTACCCCTTCTGGGCAGACAATCATTGCTTAAAATAGACAAATACCCTTGTTGATTTCAGGAAAAACAGAGGAATTATCCCATATTTTATGTGTTTCATAGGCAGCCCAGGTTTCAGTGGCTCCTACCTTATCAGTTAGATAATTTGCATGAATACAGATGCTTTCTGGCTTGCTTTTTACTTTTAACTCTTGCTTTCAAACACTGAAAGAAAACATCACTACTTATAGTGCCCTTACAGCCTAATAAAATTTCAATTACATAGCACTATATACATTCTTCAGCTAATTTAACTAAATTCTAAATGATTGCAATTAACAATTTCTTTGCCTCAATTTATTTACAAACATTTCAAAGACACCAAGAACTTTCCTCTTTAGCATTTTTACAAAGTTCAACTGCTGTTTCCTCCAGCAACTACAGAGTTAACTTCTCACTCTCCCTTAAATCACTTGCTTGTCTCCCAACAGCCACTTTTATCAACTCAAATCACCATTCCAAGTAAGTTCTGGGTATTTGAAATCCCCATGCTTACACTTACTTACTCCTTCCTTCCACTACACCCTTAAAGTTTTCCAACCTGTTTTCCAATCTCTCTGTCTGTTGCCTGCCCGCCTGGGCCCGATCCTGCTTTTCTCACTGAACCGTCCCTTCCATAGGCACCAACTTCTTCCACTACCAGTTTAGCTAGGAGGGTGGGCTTCTCAACTAGCCCCCCACCCCTCCTGGTCTCTTCCCTTAAACATTCTTACTCACAAGACTACCCGAGTCCTCCTTCATGAGGCTTGCCACCTAGACGAAGACACATGGCCCATTGGGCAAAGGCCATTTACTTAACATATAATTTGAAGGACTACTCTTAGAGGGTTTACCCAGAGACTCATTCATCTGTTTGACACTTAAACAGAAAAGAGAATTACACAGAGAGCAGAGGGAATTACAGTCTAAGCCAGACTTTCCCACTTCTATACACTGACCGCTACAGGGGACAGGACAGAAGGATCTCAATTTAACCTCAGAGCTGTCTCGCACACATGGCTTCCACTCCGAGGAATTACGAACAAGAGGTTCAGTTCCACCCACACTCCTAACACCCAAATGAACAGAGAAAAAAAACAACAACAGTAACTGGTTAAATAGAACAGAACCAGAACCAAATAGTGTTTCCTTATCCTATTAGGACTCACTTTTACTCATGCAGTTCTCAGCATATAACACCAACAGTACCAAGCAAAGCAAACACAAAATAACAAGGGTAAAACAAATAGATGGTGTAAATTCTGCAGGGCTCCCCCCTTCTTAATTGCTCACCAAACTGTGACAAATTTCTGTTACCAATCTATCCCTCATGTCAGATGATCAGGCTGACACTACAGGATCGTTGGGGGAAGATAAAGAAAACACACCATATAACTGAATTTTAAAGCTTCATTAATAAAATAATAAAACAACAACGGAGAGTGTTGGGAACGCTCTCACATCACTCAGGAAAATATTAATGCCCCAAGCCCGAAGCTCCTTTCATACTTACACACGTACGTCCAGACTGGCCACTTCTGTGTATAATGTTCAGAGGAGGGGGAGAGGTGGAAGGGAGATTATCCTGTATACAGCTTGTCCAGAATTTCCAACATGCTTCTGCTCTTGGGAGGGCTGTTCTTTTACACCCTGGAATCTCCTGCGGCGTCTCTTTCAGAGATTCCAGTCCAGGTCGGCTGCCTGTGGCTTCTTTGGTGTCACCAAGCCACACCGACTCCAGGGTCACAAAGGCACACTGTTGGATCTTACTGGACAGTTAAGCTTTGCAAATGTAATTTCAGTTCTGTAACTTGTATTTCCTTTGCTTCGCCTCTGTCTATATTTTTTCCTTCACAGCCAGCTGGGGCCGAAAGCAGCCCCTCCCTGCACCAAGCACAGTCCGCGCCGATTCCTGACCCTGAACGCAGAGCACCCCCCTCCTTCCATCCCGGGGCCAAGATGATTTTTAAATTAACCCGTTCCTTATGTCTTTTTCTTTCTTTTTCTCTTTCCCATTAAACATTCTAGTAGCAATGCTAACTACTTCAGACAAACTTTTCCCTTGCGTACCATCTGGATGCTTTCTAAATCTTTTTGCAATATCCTTTGCACATTGTGACATGAAAACCATTTTAACCATCTCCTTTCCATGATCAGTTTCAGGATTTAAATTCCCATGCTTTTTAACTTCACAAATCAGTCGAGCACAAAAGTCAGAGAGGTGCTTATCTGGATGCTGAACACAAGCAGTCACCTTGCTCCAATTTGGAGTAGCCTCCCCTGCATCTCTAATACCATTCAAAACAGCTTTTAAAAATCCATCCAACTTTGTCTTTTGAGCTGGATTATTGGGATTCCAGTTAGGGTCAGTAATTAGCCAAGGTGCATTCAAATGAGCTGCAGATTTTTCTTTTACTTTTTGTCTTTCATCTTCTGTCATGAGAGTATCTAATAACTGATTTACATTTGCCCAAGTGGGCACATGAGTGAAAAAGATTGTGCAGAACATTCTTTCCACTGCCTCAGGATTGTCTCATAAGTGAGGCATAGTGCACTGCCAGTTAAACAAATTTGAAGTTGCAAACAGGGTATGGGTAAAACCATCTCATGTTCCCCAGCAACCAGTAGAACCAGATAAGTTCTCAATGAGGCTTGTAATATCAGAGGTGTCTCAGAAACATTCTCTCTCATGGAGTTAAGTAACCTAGTGGGGGTCCACAAGGGCAAGGACAAGGGCTGCTGTAATATTGGGGGTGTTTGAAAAGCAGTCCCTGACCAAGTTTGCAAAAGGCTGGCTGGAGGCTGCACAGAGGGGGTGAGGCTGCCTGATTCCTCTGAAGATGAGGGAACATCACTCTGAGCTCCCCCTTGATTCTCCTCTGTCCCTGAACTGTCCCTAACCTGCTTTTGAATCCTTGCACTCCATCAGACGGGGAAGAACAGGAACAAAATTGTCCTCCTCCCGGTGCGGCTCTGGTGCATATGGTGGGTGATTTTTTTACAAGAGCTCTCCATACAAACAGCTTCAAAAGCTACCCATCCCTCCATGGGTTTATAATTATACCATACAAACAAGTAATCCATTTGTCTCGGCCTAAGATCAACCAAAATATCCCTTAAGGAGTTCCTCCTATCTGTGGAAAAGGTTTCACCCACCGGCCAGTCTCTAGTTGGGGACAAATGAAAGGTAAATGATGGCCATTGGATCCAACACAGATTTCTCATCTTAAATTTAACTAGATCAGCTGTCTCAGAAATCTCTTTCCAATCTCTAAGTATCAGAGACAACGGGGCATCCCCCGGGCACTTACTGCCAACTTGTCTCATTTTAATGAAGGGACTCTAACCCCTCTTCATGAAGGGACTCTAACCCCTCCTCCCCGGGTCGAGGTAAAGGGACTCTAACCCCCACCTCCCCGCGTCGAGCGCTCGCTTACCTCTCCAGGGACTTGAACACCTGGACTGAGACTCAAACCCAGGCTGGGACTCTAACCCAGACAACTTGGATCCTGTGCAAACCTGGACTGGGACTCTAACCCAGACCTGGACTGGGACTCTAACCCAGACCTAAGTAGTCAGGGACTCTAACCCCGACAACCTGGACCCTACTCAATGGGTAGGTGGACGTTGCTGGATTTCCAAGAGTTTCAGCTGGTTCACAGAACACGCCTTATCGCCAACGCAGAGATCAGATCACCAGGCAAGGCTCCTCTAAACTGGAGGATGCGCGCTGCGTTGCCTCAGGGTCCGATCCCCCGCCGGAGAGTCAGACGGGTCCCGGCGGAGTCGCCAAAGATGTCAGGGACTCTAACCCAGACGGCAAAGTTCGTTGTCTGACCGCGAGAGAGACAGGCAACACCAGCAAGGTCCGATCAAAAGCTCTTTATTGACAAGTGCACGCATCAATAGAGAGCAGCTCGTCTCCAGAGAGAACCAGCCTGCTCTTTACATCTTAGTATAAGCCTATATAGACAGTTCCGTCGCGTCATAAATTATTCACTGGAGCAACCCACCCCCTTCTTCTAACAACTAGAAACTAGACACCTTTAGTATACATGCATGCCTAAAGTTAGAAATGTAGGGGAGTTAAAAACAAACAAAGAACAAAACCAGGGAGCGAAAACAAGGAGGCTGGGAAACTAGGACTCTTATCAGTTCTTCGAAGGAGCTGCCCGAACACAGCACATCTGGTACTATGCCAGGAATGCAGCTTCTCTCTTATCTCACTTTTTCCCAGCGCTTGTGAGACATGCTGCTGCTTCTCAGTGTTTTCCACTCAGGGATTACCCACAAACCTCTGTTAGCCTGACTTTGGTCAGGTTGGCATACCTGGTTTTGTCTGCTATATCTTTATTCAGGCCTAACAATTATAATGTCACAGTCTCGGTGAGTTGACTGCTGCAGCTCCCCGTAGACTCTGCCTGCGCCTCTCACCGAGCTGGAGTACAGCAGGCGAGGGGAGAGCACTCAATGTATTGCATCTACACTAGACGCGATATATCAACCCCCGCTGGATCGATCGCTGCCCACCGATTCGGCAGGTGGTATAGACATACCCCGAGTATCTGGTGATCGGAGCTGGACCCCCGAGGGGGACACATTGAAGGAACTCAGGGGTTAAGGTGCCTCTATTGTCAACTGTCAGGGCTGCTGTGGCTCAGAGGAGGGTGCCTGACTGCCTGGCAGGCTTAGGCGCCGCAAGCCTTGGAGGTGGGAGAAGTGAAGCGGCCACGGCGTGCTCGGGGTGCTCGTGCTCGGAGCAGGGGTGAGCTCGGGCGACGGGGGTGCCGCAGGGCAGAGCAGGAGAGTTGCCACAAGAGGGGAGCCTCAGGGTGGAGGGGGGAGCTGCCACGGGTGGGGCGCCTCAGGGCAGGGGTGCGGGGGGGGGAGGGTGCAAGGTGGAAGTTTCGCCTAGGGCATGAAACTTCCTTGCACCGGCCCTGCCCCACGCCCTGCCTGCAGCCAGCCCTGCACCCCCTGCCCTGCCCTGCCGGCAGTCAGCCTCTGTCTCCAGCCAGCCCTGCACCTTCTGCTTTGCCTGCACCAGCCGCATCCTCCCTGCCCTGTCTCCAGCCAACCCCTGATGCACCCCCCTGCCTGAAGCCAGCCAGCCACGCAGCCCTTGCCCTGCCTGAAGCCAGACCCTACCTCCAGCCAACCCCACATCCACTGGTGCCCTGCACTTCCCAGGGCAGTAACCCTGCACATCTGCTTCAATGAGGGGGGCAGGGAGCAGCTGGGACCCACACATGTGCACACCCTAGGGTGACCAGACAGCAAGTGTGAAAAATCGGGACGGCGTGGGGGGTAATAGGATCCTAGATAAGACCCCAAAATTCGGACTGTCCCTATAAAATTGGGACATCTGGTCACCACAGCACACCCCCAGGACTCCTGAGTTCCATTGCTGGGTTTCCTATTGGTTCCTCTGCTGGTTGTTTTCCTTTTTCTGGGGACTTTGGGCAAGTTGCTCCCCACTCTCGGGCTCTGTCCCCAGCAGTCAAATGGGGATTTCATACCTTCCCGCTATTGGAAAGTGCTGGGAGAATCCCCCAGCAAAAGCTGCTCTGACAGTGCTAAGCAGCATCTGACCATTCAAGGTCGGAGCTCACTGCCCAGGAGGAGTGCTTGGCTCTGGGGTTTCACTTCAGCCCAGTGTAGAGAGAGAGCCCTAACCATGGAGTTTGGCTCAAGAAGACCAAGTCTCCAATTTGTTAAGGGTGTTTTGAATTTCAATCCTGTGCTCCAAAGTGCTTGGTGTCAGTTGTAAACTTTAGGAGCATGCTCTCCACTCCATTTTCCAAATCATTCATGAAAATATAGAATAGTACCTGACACCGGACTGATCCCTGCCAGACCCACTAGGTTCACCCTCCCCGTTGGGCAGCTAAACATGGAGAAGGGCTCCTGGAGTCTTGGCTTTCAACCAGCTCTGCACCCACATTACACTGATTGCAGCTGGACTACATTTCCCTCGTTTGCTTCTGAGAATGTCCTATGGGACTGTGTCGAAAGCCTTAGTAACACCAAGCTAGATCCCATCTATTGTTTACTCACCTCTACCAGGCCCAGAACCCTGCCAAAGAAGGAAAGAGGATTGGTTTGGAATGATTTGTTCTTGACAATTCCACGCTCACTAGTCAGAAGAACCAAATCATCCTGTAGGTGCTGCTGACAAACTGAGTGTTTAAGAATGTATTGCAGGATCTCTCCAGCTATGGCAGTCAGGCTAGCTAGTCTGTAAGTCCCAGAGGTCTTTTTGTTCCCCTTTGAAAGATAGGTCCTGTCTTGTTCATGGATGGGAAGATGTTCTTTTTCAGGGGTCTCAGACGAGAACTGGGGCACAACACCTGGTTTGTTAAGGCCACAAAAACGGAGGCAGGAACCTCTTCTCTGCTGCTGGCAAAGAACCACAGGTACCTAAAAGATAGGGACTCACATCTTTGAATGGGCTTTAAAAAGGCAGTGGTTAATAAGTTTGGCCCCGACCATTTCTTGTTTCCACAGACTAGACATTTTAGCAAACTTTAGAATTCCTTGGTGCTAAACACTGTGAAACTCCCCTTTCTCCTTCACAGAGGGCTTTAATACCCCTTATCTCACTTGGGCTCTAAACTGCCCATAGTTCGAGAACTGTTCCTGTTCCGATTGGACAGATGGGAGAAGGGAAGTGACCTACCCAAGGCCTACACAACAAGGCGATGGCAGAGCCAGAAAGAGAAGCAACCAGTTCTGACTCCTGTTCTAACAGATGAAAACACCCCAGAGCCCAGGAATCGAGATGGTGGGAAAATTTCATTCAAACCGTTTCTGTCCGAAAATCCCATTTAGACTAAACCAGTTTGTTTCTCAAAATCATAACAAGTGGGATGAAAGATCTTTGCAAAAATATTTTCTTGCAAAACAAAAGCATCTCCTCTTTGTCAGAGTGTGTTAAATTGTCTCCTCGCACACAAAGAGGAGACACTTACATCTCAACCATTAGATAAGATGCTTCAATCTGAGCTAAGTCGTTGCTACTATTAACAATTTCAAAATAAAAAAATACAAATAAAATAGACGATTTCAGCTAATCTATTATGTCATAATCTGGGAAACTTCATATTATGCACTACTTCTAGTGACACTCCCAAATGGATCCGCATCCTTCACCCACCATGAGGTAGGTAAGAGCGGATCATTATTATCCCTACTTGAAAGAGGGAGAAGCTCAGGCTGAGAAAGGAAGAATTGACTTGTCTTAGGTCACACAGCCCGTCAGAGGCAGTGTTGGGAATAGGACCGAAGAGCCCTGATTTTCAAACAAACCATCGGATCTTGAATTTCAGACATTGAATGACCTGAATACTGTGCTCTCAGATGAGCTCCAGACCAACAACAGTGACAGTAATTATTCAGCAAGTATTTGAGGAGAACTGCAATGTTAGAGGGAATCATCAACTGCTCAGAGACAATTAATGCAGAGAAGCAGCAAAATTAATCAAAGATAGAACTGGTTCTGACTTATTTACTTGATCTTAAAAGAGAACAACAAGGACCTGAGTCTCCTCCCTGTCAACATCCCCCTGCTCAACCAATCAGGGTAGAGACGGAGGACGGGAGGCTGAGGGTTCTCACCAGAGAGCCCAAAGGATGGCCCAGGTCACCGGTGGGGATCACTGCCCGAGCACTATTTCAGTCCCACATTTTTGGGTGGACCTTCCATAGTGGGAGCTGCAGAGGACTTCCCTGCAACACACACACACACACACCTCCGTCCTGTTGTTGGGAAGGGAACAGGAGAAAGGACAAAAGAAGCAAGAGAAGAAGAGGAGGGAGGGATGGAGGAAGAGGTGAAACAAAAAGGACAAACCCTAATGTCCCCAGCGATTCTAAGGGACAAAATCCCAGGTGCGCAATAAAATTCTGCCTCCTTAAGCTCGTGTTTTCCATGCCTAGAATTCACTTGTCACCAGATAGATCAGACTGAACAGGTTTCAAACCTCCAGGAGGCTCTTACCTTCTAAACAGGGACGGCTGTTTTCTAGTAAAATCACTACAAGGGAAGGAGGAAACTCGGAAGAGGTTCCTCCTGGCGCTCACGTCCATGACCCCAAATAATCTCTCAGTCCTCAAAGAGAGACCTGGAGAAGGAAACGTGCTGAAGCAAAGCCACAGAGGTCTCTGAGGTTTCCCTGGCCCCTCGCCCCTGTCCTGCCTGGCTGATGTCAGCATCTCTCTGTGAGGTCACCACCTCCCCACCACCTTTGACCAATAGTCTGAGGTCCTGCAAACGGCCTTTGTGATGTCACTGCCACACCCCTCCCTTGCTGGGCTAATGTCCTGCCCCTGGCCAGGCACTTTGGAGGTTTGAGCTACTCCCTGTGGATCACCCCACTCAAGGAGCGTTCGTTCTAGGCAGCAAGCCGGCTAGACAGGAAAACATCAGACGCTGCTCCCAATGCTACACTCAGTTTTTCAGAAATTAGTCGACTTCATGGTCAGAAGACACCATTAGAGCATCTAACCTGCATATCACAGGCCTCCTGTATGACATAACAGCTACTTTGGGGGCAAACACATTCCAGAAAGGCATCTAGTCTTCATTAAATGACATCAGGAGATGGTGAATCCACCACTTTCCTTGGTAGCTTGCTCCTGTGGTGAATCATCCTCGCTGTTGACTATTGTGCCTCAGTTGTAATATGAATTTGTCTCTTTTCACTTTCCAGCCATTGGGTCTTGTTATGCCTTTCTCTGCTCCATTCAAGAGCCCGTAAATACCCAATCTTTTCTCTCCATTAAGGCCCTTCAACATTTCAATGAAATCACCTTTCAATCTTCTTTTGATAAGCTAAACAGGTTGAGCTCTTTCAATAGCTCACTGGAAGGCATTTTTCTCCAGCCCTCAGAACATTTGGTGGCTCTTTGCTGCCCTAGCTCCAATTTCACAACATCTTTTTCAAATGAGGATACCAGAACTGGAGGCAGTATAAAGGTTGTATAAAGGTAAAATTAAATAGGTTGCAGAGGAGTTTTTTTTAATTTCGGCTTTTGTTGCTAAAAATTTTGTCTCTCTGCGGTGAGAAAAAACACTCCCCGAATGCCAAAATTTGAGCCATGAAAAGCGGCAGTGTGAACAGCGCATCATAGGTGGAGCTGTGCTCCCGGTGACAAAGCTCCTGCCCCTCATTGGAGGTAGTTTGGCTTTGTTGCCGGGGAAGCTCTCTCTCAGCGATAAGGACGGCCACACAGCGCACCTTACAATGGCATGGTTAGAGTGGCACAGCTGCACCGTGGTAAGGTGCGCGGTGTAGACACAGCCTCAGAGCTGGGGAAAGCCGACAGGCGCTGAGGAGCACAGGGTTCAGACAGAGACATCCGTTAGGAGAGGAACTATTCACAGGGATTCTCTATAGCCTAGTAAGGTGGAGAGGATGGAAGATGATAATGTACAGGTAGGTTCTGATGAGAAACAGTGAAATGAAAGAGTCTCCCTCAATTACATCATGTAATAGCAGACAGCTAAAATGGGACACATTTTAGAAGTGCTTAAATACAAACGCTAAACGTCTAAGTACTAAGACTGGTGAATTTGAGTGCCTGGTATTGAGTGACGATATTGATAGAATAGGCATCACAGAAACCCTTGCACCCCCTCCTGCACCCACATGGGGAGACTGACCTGTGTGCATGGAGCAGCTGGCATTGCTGCCCCCCACTCCTCCCTGGAACGCTGCTCATCTGGGCACCCCTAGGGGCTGTGGGATGTGGGGGCAAGAAGTGAGATCATCCGAGCTCCCTGCATCCAGGTCACTTTCCTCAGCCGGGCTGCATAGCGGGAGGGCAGAGAGCAGCAGCTTCTGATGCTCCCCTCACAGCACAGCCCAAGTGGGAAAAGTGACCAGGACGCATGGAGCACATAGGGTTGCTCCTTACTCCCCTCAAACCTCTATGGACCCATGGAGGAGCATTGGGGCAGGGGAGAGCAGTGAGCACCTTTGCACTGCCACACGGTGCCCTTTGACCCCTGGAGCCCTGGGCGGCTATCGGGGGGCACCACCCCTAAGGCCGGCCAGGCTCCCCAGAACGAGCAGCAGAAAACACAGAGACTGGCCACACACTGAGCAGTGGTAGCCTGGGCGGCTCGTAATGGAGGCTCAGGGGGGAGGGGCGTCATAACATTTTTTCCCAGATTTGGACCTTAGCGTCCAAAATATGGGTGTTAGCATGAAAACCTCCAAGCTTAGTTACCAGCTTGGACCTGGTAAAGCTGCCACCAGCCAGGGATTTATACAGTGCCTGGCTCGCTGTGGTCTCCCCAAAACCTTCCCCGGGGGACCCCCAGACTCAGATGCCTTGAGTCTCACAACAAAGGGGAATAAACCATTTCCCTTCCCCCTCCTCCCCTCCAGGTGTTCCCTCCCTGGGTTCCTGGAGAGATATACAGAAGCAAGCTCCGTGAATCTAAACAGAGGGACTCCCCCCTCCCTGTTTCCAGTCCTGGAAATAGAAGTACCAAGATAGCTAATCTCTCTTCCCCCTTACCCAGAGGGTATGCAAAGTCAGGCTAGTAAATCTAACACAACGAGATTTTCCCCCTGACTTCTTCCTCCCACCAATTCCCTGGTGAGCTGCAGACTCAATTCCCTGGAGTCCCCACTAAAGAAAAAATCCAACAGGTCTTAAAAAGAAAGCTTTATATAAAAAGAAAGAAAAGGACATAAAAATGGTCTCTCTGTATTAAGGTGACAAATACAGGGTTATTTGCTTAAAAGAAAAAAATGAATAAACAGCCTTATCCAAAAAGAATACAATTTAAACATTCCAGCAACTACACACATGTAAATACAAAAAAAACCAATATAAACTTATTGTCTTATTATCTTTGTACTTACAACTTGGAAACAGAAGATTAGAAAGGCAGGAGATAGAAAAATCACTCTCATAGCCGAGACGCCACAGACACAAGACAAAGAACAAAGAACTCACACACAAACTTCCCTCCACCCAGATTTGAAAAAGTCTTGTTTCCTGATTGGTCCTCTGGTCAGGTGTTTTAGGTTACTGGTGTTACCCCTTTATAGGTAAAAGAACATTAACCCTTAGCTATCTGTTTATGACAAGGGGGCTCAGCCTCCCCAAACCTTGCACTGCCAAGGGGACAGTGGGGCCCATGATCAGGGGCCCTGGCCAAGTTAGGTCCCCCTGGAAAAGTCTCCCCTATGTCAGCCCCAGGGCTGGAGGAGCTCCCACTCCCTGCTACAGCCCGGGGGCTGCAGCAGGGGCACAGAGCTTCTCTGGTCTCAGGGCCACAGCGGGGCAGGGGTAAAGGAGTGATAGGGTGGGGCTGGTGGGGGAAGGGGTGGAACAGAAGTGACAGTGGATGGGGCCATGGGTGGAAGGGGGTAGAGCCACAGACAGAAGGTAGGGGCATGGTTCTGGTGCTGGGGCCCCCACACTTGTTCTCCCTTTCCCGGGGGTTTGGCATCACTAGCCCCGGCTTAGCGAGTAGGGTTCAGTGGTCCCCATAATGTGGGGTGCGACTCCTAGGGGGACACAGAGGAACATTCATGGGGGCACCTCAGGACCTGAGCCAGCCCACATAGAGGGCAGGGAGGGAGCACCACTCTGCCACAGCTCTTCCCCAACCCCACCCTCAGCCTGAGACTCTGGCTCCCAGCCCGGCGTCGACCCCTTTACCCCTGTCCGCACCCCTCACCCCAGCAAGCAACAGCCCCACTCCTCCCAGCCCCGGTTCTTGACCGTGGCTTCCGAGGGGCCACAGCCATGGCTAAGAGGGCACAATGTGAAATGTTTGGGGACCACTGGTTTAGGGTGACGTCCTCAATCACTTCTCTGCAGTCCAATAAAAGCTATTCCTCACTCACCTACCCCTCCATCAGGACGGACTAGGTATGTTCTGCTGCCCTTCACTCATACAGGAAGGAGAATAACATTTCATTCCACTCAATCCTAAAGTCATTTGTAACCCAAGACCATCCCAAACTGGTCATTTTGGGGAAGCGGCACCATCATGCTGCATAGCTAGGCAGAGTAGGTGTGTCTATGCAAACACGGTCTGTTCCTGAAGTCTTTCCCCAGCTCCTCACTAGGTGAGAGAGGGGAGCTCATTCAGACCCTGCTTTCGCTTAGTATTTAAAAACTCCTTAGTGTCCCTATCTCTGCCGGCCTTAGATTTCTCCTCCTGTCCGTTTTTTGACAGCTCAGATGAGGTGACCGAGTGGTTAAGGTGATGGACTGCTACCCCATTATGCTCTGCCTGCATGGGTTCAAATCCCATTCTCATCAGAGGCATTTAGTCTTCACCCTCCTTTATAGACAACCATCTCCCCCTTTGGTACAATAACAGATCAAACAATGTTGCTTGTGTTACCCAAAATTGGGTCAGTTAGTAAGCTTAGAGAGGACTAATAATGCCCCTCCCCCCCAGAGTTTGGCAGAAAGCAGCACATTTATTAGCTTGATAGCTAAGCTCAAAAGAAGGGATGGGAGAGGGTGTCACACTCATACTCACGCTCCCAGGACAGGCCTGGCAGTGGAGATGTCAGGATCCTTTAAGGTAAGTGTCCCACAGCGCAGCGATGGACGGTGCGATGAAGATCAGTCTCCCTGAGGTGCAATAGAATGTAACACAGCGAACCACTGGCCAGATGGGCCGGGTGAAGGGCATTCACTGGAGGTACAAAGGAGAGTGGGAAAGCCACTTCACAGGCATTCAAAGCGGGAAAGGACACAAGCTGGGGGAGTTTAACAGACCTTTTGAGCATACAGGTTATACAGAGCATACAGATCACTGCTGCTCCTACAACATGATAAGTTCTCAAGCAGCATGTTTCTTACTTTGCCCATCTGTCAATTTTGATGATTATTGATGGAAATATTTTGCCATTGGGTTGTGTGTTTACACAGAAATTGACATTTACCAACAAATACACAATTCTTCCAAGCCTGCCTAGTCTGCAGTTGATGGGTTTAGAGGGACACATTCACTCTTCCAGGTCCCCATTCCAGGCCTGTGCTCTCCAGGTTGTCAACTTCCCGCACTGCTGGGATCCTTCCCTCATCTCCCCCCAAACCACTGCCCCACCCCCACTTCTGGGGTCCCCTCCCTACACTGTCTAACTCCACTGCTGGCAGGATCCCTTCCTGTTCCTTTCATTTCCTGCCTCCACTCTGGGCAAAAGCTCTGCACTCTTCCCACACCAGAAGTTGAACCCAGGCCACCTGGGTGAAAACCAGGAATCCTGACCACTAGCCCATATGGGACTATTGTTGCATCTGACGAAGTGGGTATTCACCCACGACAGCTCATGCTCCAATACGTCTGTTAGTCTATAAGGTGCCACCGGATTCTTGGCTGCTATTATTACTACAACTCAGGCCTTGGCTACACTGGAGAGTTACAGTGCAGGTGGTGGCTTTACAGCGCTGTAACTTACTCCCCGTCCACACTGGCAAGGCACATACAGCGCTGTATCTCCCTGGCTACAGTGCTGCATGTGCTCCACCTCGACGAGAGGAATAAAGAGAACAGAGCTGGTGATGCAGCGCTGGGGTGCCAGTGTAAACAGTGATTAATCTTACTACGCTGTCACTGACCTCCGGAACCTTCCCATAATGCTTTTAAGTAGAGATAACGCTCTTTGTTTTGGTGTGATGCCTCTGTTTGCTTTGCTGTGAGCTCAAGGCTCCCGGAGCTGCTTATCTAAAAACCAAACACAGTTACTGTTTGCAGTGAATGAGCAGAGGCAGGGGGATCCCTTTGGAACACCCACAGCTGGTGTTTGCTTGAGGAGAGAAGCAGCCGGGTGGGCACGGGGGAGGGGGGGTCTGTTTTGGATCAGCGGCTTATCTGGTCTGTGAGGAAAAAAACAAAGGCGGCTATTTGCATTTAGTGAATGAGAGAGGGGTGGGGGAGGAGGCTTGAACTTGCCAGGCAGGGAGCTGACACAGTGTCAGCTCCAAAAATCCACTCGCTCTGTCTCCCCCACGCTCCGTGTCACACTCCACCCCACCCTCCTCTTTTGAAAAGCACATTGCAGCCACTTGAATGCTGGGATAGCTGCCCATAATGCACCACTCCCAACAGCGCTGCAAATGTGGCCATGACAGAGTGCTGGTAGCTGTCAGTGTGTCCACACTGCAGCGCTTTCCCTAAACAGCTGTAGGAAGACAGCTTTAACTCCCAGCGCTGGACAGCTGCAAGTGTAGCCAAACCCTCTCTAAGCCGACCCCTTATGAGAACAGCAGGGACTAGCATGACTAGATGTCCCGATTTTTGGGTCTTTTTCTTATATAGGTGCCTATTAACCCCACCCCCATCCCAATTTTTCACATTTGCTGTCGGATCACCCTAGCAGGGGTTGCACACAGGGCTGCATTAACCTTCAGGTGCTGAGGTTTCCCTCTCTCCATTCCCAGAGCCTGTGATCAGGAAACAGACATCAGGGCTCCCAGGTGCTGCACAGACCATGACTGAGATCAGACCCCATATTATGCAAGGTGCTGTACAAACCCTGGGCAACACTGAGACACCCAGGAGGTTCCCCTCAATTTCCCTGAGCCTCTGCTGCCCAACTTCTTCTGAATCCCTCTGGCTCACCCCCCCCCCCCACAAAAAAACCCACCTTTCCAAACAGTCCTTCTTTCCTTGCCCCCTGATTCTGGTTTCACACCCTGGGACCATCTCCTCTCTTTGTCTCTCCCCCTCCAGGTGAAGCAGAGATGGAGGCAACTTCAGCCACTGGAGTCAGCCTCAGCGAGCACTGCAGCCGGCCCCGGGGGAGGGGGGGTGTTTGCAGACACAGGAAGGGAGCAGGGGGTGCTGGGAAGAAGGCGGCAGGAGAACAAAGCTCAGAGACCCAACATGGGGAAATTCCAGGGGGCGGGGCTCTGACACATCCCAGGTGCGGGCAGCTCCTGGGGGCGGGGCTCTGGCTCAGCTCAGGGGGCGGGGCAGCTCCTCGGGGCGGGGCTCCAGCACAGAGCGGGGGCGGAGCAGCTCCTGGGGGCGGGGCTCTGGCACAGCCCATGGGCAGGGCAGCTCCTGGGGGCGGGGCTCTGGCACATTGTGACGCAGAGCCCGGGCTGAACAGCTGCTTCCTGGTTCTCCACGTGCTGCCAGCAGCGCTGGAGCTGCCCGAGCCGGAGCGGAGCCGCTGTTCTCAGCTGCAGCCAGGATCTGCCCCCGGCCCCGCTGGGATCCAGGTGGGGACAGAGACTGGGGCCCGGGGGTTCCCCTTGGTGTGGCTGGCGGGGGCGGGAGGGGAGAAGCCGGAGCTGCAGGCGGGGGAAGGGCGGTGGGACATTGTGACCCGGAGCCCCCGGGGAATGAGAGGCGCTGGGGGGCAGGAAAGTGACTCTGCCCCAGGGAGCCTGGGAGAAGCCTTGAAGGCGCCTCGGCCCCAGTGGAGCTGCAGGAGGATCCGCCCGCCCGCCCCGCTGGGAGGGGGGGGCCGGGGCCCGGCCGTCGTGTGGGGGGGAGGGGCGGACCCCGGGCCAGGCGGGGGGGGGCGGTGTATTAAATCCCTCCCCATAGCAATGTGCTACTCCCGGGCACTGCGCATGCCCAGTAACAGCCGCTGAAGCCGCTGCCCTTCCCCCTGCCCGGACCAGCCGTAACGTTCCGCCGGGCGCTGGGGGCGGGGCTGGAGCGGGGCGGGGGAGTAACAGGGAGCGTGGGAGGGGCGGGCGCAGAGCAGGAAATTGATGGGCGGGGGGGGTCAGGCAGCTGGAGGCAGGGTTCGTGGGGGGCTAAAGGGCACAATCCGGGCTGGGGGGAGGAGCAGGAGTTGAGCTCAGGGGGAGGCGCTGGCAGAGCCCCCCCCTTTGGTGTGAGGGCGGAGGTGTCGAGGGGGGAGGAGAAGCCGGAGTTGCAGGTGGGGGAGGTCACTGGGGTGGGGGTGTAGATCTGTCTCTGTGCAGCCAGGACATTCCCGGGGTGGGAGGGAGGTGAGTTAACTGGATCCTGTCCCTGTTTTTGCCACTTCCTCCCACACACACATTCTCTCAAGATTTCCCCTTTTCTCTCTCATTATCACACGTGGCTATAAAATCCAGGGAGATTCTCCTCTCCCCCCCGCCAATGATCAGCTCTCTAATTGCCTCTGATTTTCCCTTTTCTCTCCATACTTCTCAAATGTCAATTTAAAATCTCTCCGATGGGGGGTGGATTTTCCCACCCATTTTATCTGCAGCGATTTGTCCTTGTTTGGGTGGGAAATTGTTGCCCTGGGTCATTCCCCAGAACATGGCTCCCACTGGAGTGGGATGGGATGAGGTTCCCGTTCTCTGCCAGGGCAGGGAAGGGAAGGGAGGAGCACATCCCCCATGGAGACTGCCCAGACCCCATTTCCCAATTCCCCTGCGGCCCCCTTCCATTGTCCAGGGAGCCTTCCAGCTCCCCCCCCGCCCTTAAATCAGCTCCTCAAAGGGCTCTGAGCTGCTCACGTGAATGGTTGCCCCGTGGCCGGGGGGGACCATCACATTCTGTTTATGTATTGGACAGTCATATAAAATCCAGTCCAACAGTCCCCCTTTTCCACTAGTTATTTAATAGCAACATCAAATCCCCTCCGATCTTGGTGGTTTTCTCTCATGTTATCAAATGTCGTTTGTGACAGGGTTCTCTCTGCGTGTCTCAAAGATTGATATAAAATACCCCAAACATTTGCCCCACTTCTCTCTAGTTGTTTTATTTCTAATTGAATATGATGGGTTGTTTCCCAATGTGCTAAGATGCAGCCGCCTCTGGGGTGGATCCATGGTGGCCATTATTTGCTAGTGACAGCCCGTGGATCTTTCTTGCCCTCCAGGCCTTCCATTCTCCTGTTAAAGAAGCACTCCCCAGGCTCCCTCTGCCTGTGTGACTGGCCAGCAGGAGGTGGTGTTAACTTTCTAGCCACTTCTCACACTCTGTGAGGTAACACTTGCAGGGGCAGGGAAGGTGTCTGTGTGGGGAGATTGCAGCTGAAGGGGCATTGTGGTAGGGGGAGGCCTCTGGGTGGCTGGGCAGGGGGTACCCTAGTCAGGTTGGTGGGTTGTGGAGGTTTGGGGTTTTCGGGGGTGGTGGTTCTGATGTGCCCATCCCTGAGGCTATGGGTCCTGGAGGTGGGTATCGCTGGGGGCCTGGTGGCTGCAGAACAGTGGGGGTGGGTGTCTCTTGGGGAGGCGGGACAGAGGGTTAGAGGGAGCCTGGTTCTGTGCCAGGGGCTCTGTCTGTGCTTCCCCCGCTGGTTCCTGGTTTTGTTGCCATGCCCAGTGCACAGAGCTGGGGGAGGGGATCCCTGGCACTAGGTGAGGGCATGCCAGGGAAGCAGAGTGATGGGTCGCACTGTAAAGCATCAGGGGGTCACACTGGGCAGAGGAGGGGGTCCCAGGCAAATGTCAGGGTAGATCGTTCTGGAGGGTGGGGAAGTTCCTAGGCAGGCAGTGAGGGACTGAGTTCCCAGTGTGGGGGTGGGTCCCTTGAGGGGGTCCCTGGCTGCTGGGGGCTCTTGGTGGGGGGAACCCTTTGGGATTCCCAACCTGGCAATCATGGTGTGGTGGGGGTTCTCTGGCCGGTGGGGCTTTGAGGGGTATCTGGGGTCCCTGGCCAGGGACTCTGGGGGCTGCGTCCCAGGGAATATCTGATGGGATCCTGGCTGGGGGGTGTCTGGGGCCCCTGGCTGGGGGGTCTGGGCTCTGGGTACTAGGGGGTGTCTGGGGGCTGCTGCTAACCATGATCCTTCTCTCTGGTCAACTTGTACCAGAGTCCTGGCTCCTAGTCACCAGGTCACCAAGTCCATTCCCCAGTCACGTGCCCTGTCACTGTGATAACTTTCTGTCCACTTAGCAAACACTGTTAGTGTGAATTCACAGAATTTACTTTTCTCCTCTTTTGAAAACTGCAGGAACTTTCGGTTCCGTTTGGAAAATTTTTGCCCCCAGTCCTTGTCCTAGATCTGCGGGGGTGAGGGAGGTGGGAAGGGAGTCAGCACTGCCACACGATGGTCTTTTCCACAGCGTTCTGAACTCATTCTTTCTGAAATCCGGTGTCATTGAGACCGTTGTTAATCCAGAGTCACTGTATGGAAAGACAAGGAGTGATTCCAGATGGACAGTGGGTCAAATGAGATCAGCCATTCTCCCTGTGAGGAGGGGCTCCCATTAGCTGCTCTCCCCAGAGAGCTAAAGGAGGGAAGCTGCTCATACACTCCGTCCCTCTCTGCTCAGGATATTGGGGTTCAGCTTCCTGGGTCAGATGCTGCAGCCTCCATTGTGATCTGGGAGACCAGGCTTGGCAGCTGCTGCTCCCCCAGTGGGGCTCTGTGCTGGGAAGTGACCTTAATTAAAGCTTCTTCTCTGCCCGGCCCAGGGGATGACTTTCTGCAGCTGGTCCTAGCCCCCTAGGGCAGTCCTGGGCCCTGTTACTACTAAATTCTGAGCCAGAGTCTCCAGGTAACTGAAAGACCTCAGGGAATGTCCTAGGGTCTGGCAAGAAAGTGACTCTGCACAAACAACACCACCTCATTTCTCCTCCCATTAGCGGTTGCCAGGAGGAAATCCAGCCATGGGAGAGCAAAGCCCCCAGGAATGGGACTGTCCCAGCCAGAGGGGCAGGGAGAGAGGACAGGGGAAGGAGAGACTGAAAGGGGCAGTGGGAGAAATGAATGTGGGGGAGAGATTTCCAGCTCTCTAGTCCACCCAGACACATGTATTGCTGCATCCTGGGGCAGAACCACTTTCCAGTGAACAAAACAAGGATCAGACAGAGCAAAAGCCAGTTCCTGACTCCATATTCCCCCTGCTGGGGTGTGGCTGCCGTGGGGTCAGTGTCTGAGGGAATCCCCCACAGTGACTCCTTTGGTTCTGCTCTTTTCTAGCCTTGTGTTCAGAGAAGGGGTGAGGGGAGAGAGAAGGGAGGTTAAAAATGTGTCTGTGGACTTAGCCTGGCAGGAGGGGCCAGGTCTAAATTGTAATAAACAGATTGAGCATTTCCCAGCATGACAGAATCTAGGGTGTCTGTCTGCAGGGAAAGGGCCTGGGGGAATTGTGATGTGAAATTAACTAAAACCGGTTCTGAAACGCCCACAACTGCCCTTCTCCCCCAGACAGGCTGCAGAATGTTTTGCTCCAGCTCATCCCAGCCTGGCGTGGGACAGGGAAGAGAAATGGCTGCAGTGGAGTCAGTCCAGGTAGAGATTATCGGGGGGTTGCTGGTGGGTTCCTGCTGGAGGAAAGGGAGAGCAAATACACCAGAGGTGGGAAGGTTTGCAGAGTCTGGTTTGGAGGTTGGAGCGGGGCAGGAAATTCACAGCGTGGGGAAAGGAGGAGGCCAGGGTGTGGCAGACCTGCTGGGAGTTATTTACTAAGTGGCCTAGATTCTAGGAACAGACCCAGGAGGTTTGGAGGTGGAAATGCCCTAATTTGTGAAGAGAGAAAATAACCCACCTACATGGAGCTAGTCAAACTGACCAGACTCCTAGTGCTGGAGCCTGACCTCATTAACCATCAGCTGCTGTGAGATATAAAGGGGACACCCATGAGTCAGGCTTATTGGAGCTGCCTCTCCCTTCATATCCCACTCCTCACAATGAGGAGGGTGTTGGGCATCCTACCAGCGAGCTCTCCCTGGACCCTGCTAGGGGCTCCATCTCCTGTATCAGTCAGTGGCTAGTAGGGGGGTGATGGATATGCTGGGAGAGATAAGGGGCTCTCTCTTCATCCCCTCACCCTGGCATTTGCTGGATACTCTGAGCCAGGTCGAGGTGGGACTCTCCTGACTATGATCCACCCAGAGCTTCCATTTGATTCACTCTTCTCTGCCACAAATAGTGGGGCTGTGAGTGGGGCAGCAAGTCCTTAGTGTTGGACTCTTACTCTTTCAGGGGCTGGTGACCTTCAAGGAGATGGCTATGTATTTCACCAGGGAAGAGTGGGCTCTGCTGGACCCCACTCAGAGAGCCCTCTACTGGGATGTCATGCAGGAGAACTATGAGACTGTGACCTCGCTGGGTAAGGGTTCCTGTCCCTTCTGTTCTTGGAAGGGGAAATGAAGAGTGAAGGTTCACGCCACCCCCACAATGCCATCTGTACCCTGTCCTGTTTCAGCATCACCCCAATAGGCCAGTGACACACATAATACCAGAGACCCTCCTCTGCTGCAGAACACTTTGGGAACAGAGCACAGGAGCCGTATTGCACAGTGTCAAATATCTCCTGTTTGCTCAAGTGAAACTGGGGGTTAGGTCTGGCATAACTGTCCCATACCCCTAATCATTTTTCTTGCCCTTTTCTGAACCTTTTCCAATTCCAATATTTCTATTTTTGAGATGGGGTGACATGTGCATGCAGTATTCAAGATGTGGGTGTATCATGGATTTATTTGCTGTTTTTACAAATATGATCTATGAGATATTCTGTCATATCTATCACTTTCTTAATTATTTCCTACATTGTTCACTTTTTTTCACTGCTGCTGCACATTGAGTGGATGTTTTCAGAGAACTATCCACAGTGACTCCAAGATCACTCTCTTGAGTGGAAACAACTAATTTAGACCCCATCATTTTGTATGTATAGTTGGGATTGTGTTTTCCAATGGGCTGCACTATGTGCTATCCTGTCATCTAGTACTGCTGAGATCCTGGATTCAGTAATATCCCTGCCCTTCCTGTTCCTTTTCTCCACCGAACCCCGCCAGCCCATGCTTCCTGTTCCCAGCTTCCCCAGGATTCTCGCACTGTCTCTGAACCTCTCTGTCAGCAAGAAGCAGTGCCAGGGACACTTGCCCTCTGTCTGGAGTCTTCGATTTCTGGGACATGGATTTACTTTCTCTGTGTTGTAAGAGGCTCTGTCATAATGAGTGTCTGTGATGTTACCCAGAGTACAATCTGGACTGTTAAATAGCTGTACCTCAGTCCTCCAGCATGGGGTGCCTTTTCCACTGTTTTCCCGCGAGAACAGCCCCTCTTGGCCAATTAACACACAGTCTCCAGCATGTAACTCACTCCCAGCTACACAGTATTGAGTGCTGCTAGACAGCCACTCATGAATTACACCTCAGGAGAAAACCAGCAAATTCTCAAGTGCCCAACTTTCCCCCAGAAATGTGCATCTTGCACTGTCCAGCACGCTACTGAACGACCCAAGCTCATATGAAGTCTGTCATTTCATCAGCGGAAAATGACATGCACCAGCTTGTTATCCCAAACAGAGTTTCCAACACACTTCAATCCACACATACTGGTTAGATGAACAATAAACCAAGCTTGTTAACTACCAAAAACTAAAACTAGGCCCAGTCCATGAAAGGGGCACTCCCAGGAGAGACTGTATAAAGGCTGGAACATGAAACACCTTTGTAAACCTGAGACAGCTGCCTTGGGGACAATGACAGGGAGAATCCCCCAAAGTGACTCCTTTGTTTCTGCTCTTCTCTGGCCTCCGATTGTTCCTTCCAACGTGGAGTACTTTGCACTTGTCTCTACTGAATTTGATCCTATTTACTTCAGATCATTTCTCCCGTTTGTCCAGATCATTTTGAATTTTAATCCAATCCTCCAAAGCACTTACAACCCCTCCCAGCTTGGTGTTGTCCGCAAACTTGATACATGTAAGAGAGAGACTGTTACTGGGAGGGTATCCCCATGTGTCAGAGGGTTACACCCTGGTGGGAGGGGGCTAGGCCTGTACTGGAATAAGGTCACTCTGTGCTTCACAGTGTGCTAGAACCTAGAATGTGCATTAGCAGGGGAAAAGCTGGGGGGAATCGGCTTGTGGAATGGACAAAAGCCTAGTCTGAATTCTCACACCTTGCCCTTTTCACCCCGGCAGGCCAGAGAATAACATCCATGTTTCGCTGCAGATCATCTCGTCCTCCCAGGGGCAAGGAAATGGCTGCAATGGAGCTGGCTCAGGTAAGAGATTATCAGGGTGGCGGGCTCTGCTTGGAGGTTGAGGAGCAGTAAATGCATAAGAGGGTGGGAATTGCTAGAAGTGGTGGGAAGCAGGAAATATCTCGGGTGGAGAAAGGGAGGGGACAGCATGTGACAAACCTGCTGAGACTTGTGTAGTGTAGGGCGTGATGGGTTGTCACCCCCAGGAGGCAGTTTGTGGAGCTTCTGGGAACTGCTGTGTCCTCTAACCCTCACGCTGGGCTGGCCCTTCTCACACTGCTTTGCTGGAGATTTCGCCAGCCTCTCCAGGGCCTGTTATCACCCAACACAACAGCAGGTGGCGCCATGCAGCCAACTAAGCTACCTGAGTGCGTTACCTAAGCCACTCAAGGACAGATAGAAGACAAGAGCCAATTTCCCACTCCCTAACCTTGCACACTTGCTGTAGTATAAATCCAGAATGATACCATCTTATAGTGCACAGGGATCTCTATAATACAAGCTCATTAATGTAGTTCCCCTTCCCCTCGATATGGGACAGATGTGCACAACAAGCTGAGATTTTCCCCAGACACGTCACTCAAAATACGCTGGTTAAGATAAAGCATCAAACAAGTTTATTAACTGCAGAAAGATAGATTAAGTGATTATAAGTGATAACAAACAGATCAAAGCAGATTATTTAGCAAATAACCAAAACTCAGACTAAGCCTAACATACTAGATGGATAGAATTTGAATTAGCAATTTCTCACCCTGACTGATGGTACAAGCAGTCCCCCAAGTTTCCATACACAAGCTAGAAATCTCTTGATCCTGGGAGCAGCACTTCCCCCACATCCGTTTTTGTTTCTCAGGTGTTTCCAGAAGTTCTCTTGTGTGGAGAATGAGGCCAAGAGATGATGTCACACCCCACCTTATGTAGCTTTTCCATATGGTGGGAACCTTTTGTTCCAAACTCAGTTCCTAGTCCAGTTTGTGGAAAAATACAGCTACTAAAATGGAGTTTAGTGTCATGTGGTCTGGTCACAGGCCCTGCTGAGTCATAGTAGCCATGACTCATAGGCTGGCTGAAACATTCACAGGAAGGCTAAGCTCTTCCACAGTCCATTGTCTTTGTTGAGCCATCAGCACTGTCTGGCTTCTTCATTGTTGTACCTGAAAGGCTCATTGTGGGTGTTACCCAGAGTAAGCACATTTGAAATACAGATACAGAGTCAATATCCATAACTTCAGATACGAACATGATATGTGCACACAAATAGGATAATCATATTCAGCAAATCAGAACTTTTCCAGTGACACCACACATGATGCATCTTCTACAAAATAGATCATAATTATGTCCTAATCATATTATAATCATACCACTATGATGAATATGAGGGTGTAGTGTCAGATAGGTCCTAATTTCAAGGCACAGGAGTTGGGAATGGAACTTCCCCTCTTTGTGGAACAGGAAATAACCCTCCAGCCAGGGCTGGGACAACTTCCCAGACTCTCAGCGATGGAGCCTGAATCTACTGACATTTCATTAATTACCACCAACCCCAATCTTTGTGGCAACTGTAAACTTTATCAGTGATGATTTTGTACTCTCTTCTAAGTCATGGATAAGAATGTTAAATAGCACAGGGCCAAGAACCAATCCCTGCAGGAACCTGCTAGAAAGAAATCCACTCGATCATGGTTCCCCATTTACTATCAGAGTTTTTAATCTATTTAATGTATGCCGTGTTTATTTTGTATCATTCTAGTTTTTTTTAGTAAAAATATTGTGCTAATCAAGTCATGTCCCTTACGGAAGTTTAGGTATATTACATCAATACTATTAGCTGCAACCAAACTTTTGATCTCATCCAATAAGGATATCCCGTTAGTTTGATAGGCTCTATTTTCTCTAAACCTTTGTTAATGGGCACTACAATTCTGACCTTCTAACTTCTATTCTTTATGATTGACTTCCCCTTTCTTCCATATATTTTATTTGGAGAGTGCTTGGATTCCTACCAGGGAGCCACTATCAGGGTCCAGAGACAGCCCCATCTCCTATATTAAGCTCTGGCTAGTAGCTATGTGATAAATGTGAAGACCCTGCTTCTGTCTGTCAGATGGGAGACACAAAGGTTCTCTCTTTCTACCCTCTGATGCCTCCTGGCTGCTGTAAGCAAGGTGGGGTGGGACTCTGTTAACATGTGCCTCCCGGAGCTTCCATTTCCCTGGTGCTGCTGTTCCGTGAATAGTGGGGTTGTGAGTGGGTCAGCAGGTACTGAGTATTGGACTCCTGCTCTTTCAGGGGCCGGTGACCTTGGAGGAGGTGGCTGTGTATTTCTCCAGGGAAGAGGGGACTCTGCTGGACCCCACTCAGAGAGCCCTCTACAGAGATGTCATGCAGGGGAACTATGAGACGATGGTCTTGCTGGGTAAGGATTCCTGTCCCTTCTGTTCTTGGAAGGGGAAATGAAGAGTGAAGGTTCATGCCACCCCCACAATGCCATCTGTACCCTGTCCTGTTTCAGCATCACCCCAATAGGCCAGTAACATACATACTACCAGAGACCCTCCTCTGCTGCAGAACACTTTGGGAACAGAGCACAGGAGCAGCATCACACAATGTCAAATATCTCCTCTTTACTCAAGTAAAACTGGGGTTAGGTCCAGCATAATGAACAGAAGCTTCCTACCCCCAGCCTTCTCTCAAACCCTGAGCCTTCTCTACCCAAACCAGAATGTGCTTGGGGTGTAACAAGCAGGCGGCTGGAGTCAGAGCTGCCAGTCCAGGGTTACTTATCATACAGACACTCAGTGCGTCCTTGAACGCTGGCTGGGAGTATCCAGACAGGGGAGCTCCAGCAGCAGAACACTGAATCTCACCCAGGATTACAGATGACACAACTCCTCGCCGATCTGGATTGCACCCCAGCATGTGAAAATGGCCTAGGTTGGTAGTGACATTTCTTGAGACATGGAGAGTCTTGCTCCCATATCACCAGGTGTAATAAAAATAACAGGAAAGGCCAAATATGGAAAACTGATTGTTCAGCTTGCTTTTGACCTGCATCATATTTTGCAGTATATTCCAATAAGAAAATTAACGTGCAACGTATGTGTCATTGTTTGTGGTTTTAAGCTGTAAAAGGCTTGTGTGATTTTTAGCTCAGGAACAGTATTCCAATAGCTGTCGCCCCCTGCGTGCTTGTAACCAAGAAAAGAGCCTCAGGCTGAGCTGATTCAAATATTAATCCTGTGGTCGTTTTCCACAACAGCCTCAATAGGTCCCTGTGATGGAATGTAAGGCTACATCTAGACTACCCACTGTATCGGCGGGTTAAAATCGATTGCTCGGGGATCTATATATGGCGTCTCATCTAGACACCATATATCGATCCCCGAACGCGCTTATATCAATTCCGGAACAACACCAACCCCAACAGAGTTGCTGATTTGACAGGGGGAGCCGCGGACATCGATCCCGCGCGGTGAGGATGGGTGAGTAATCCGATCTTAGATATTCGACTTCAGTTACGTTATTCACGTAGCTGAATTTGCGTATCTAAGATCGATTTCCCCCCGTAGTGTAGACCAGCCCTTAATGTCTTCACACCTTCCCCCTGCAGGAGAATGACTGTTTGACCAGCTGTTTGCCTTGCTGTCTCTGAGGAACTGGTCTGTGGGTGTTCCCCAGAACTGTAACTTTTTCAGTAATATCATACTGTAAAATCTCACAATTTTACATACAGTGTTACTACACATTTTAACAGGAGGATAATATTCAGTAGGTTATGCGTTTTCTAATGATACCTCACAAGCCATTTTCCACTAGCAGGGTCTTCTCTGTTCACAGAATTTCTGATAGTTTGATGTCTGCTGGCACTGGATATCACTATTTTGGCATCTCTCTCTCTGTCTCAGTGAGCACCCGCTGTGGTTGTTGAAAGTCTGTGATGGGATCTTTGGGATGCAACTGAACAGTGGGACCCCTGAGCCCTTTGTCCCACCACCTGGGCTCCCTCTCACACATGTGATGCTGAGACAAGCTGTGAATCTCTGGCAGATATTGCACTTACACAGACATCCGTAGGTAGGGACACAGCCAACTGAATTACATGAATGCTTCTGCAGCCACTCATAACACTAATGATAGAAAGTCGCCCCCCCTACAGCTCTGCAGCCTTGCACCCCTGGATCATACCATCTTGCCTTAATCAGAAGCCTGATCAGTGTGAGTTTATTACACAGGGTCCACCCCTCCCTCACTGTGAATAGTACATGAACCAGCCTTGTAATGGAGCTGAGATTTCCCAAGAACTTCAAGCAAAATACACCAGTTTAAGTAGAGCATAAAACAGATTTATTAACTACAGAAAGATGGAGTTTTAAGGATTATAAGTGGTAGGAATAAAAGATCAAAGTAAATTACCATGGAAATTAAAGATAAATTCACAATCTAAACTTTACACCTTATTACACTAGGGCATAGTTCAGTTATGCACACAGGAAGGCTTAATGCTCGAGCTGCTGCACATGCTGGGCAGGCTTAAGGTCGGGCTCCCCATGGCAGGAGAGAAGAAGACTCGGCCCCTGGAGGGGCAGGCTGGGGCTTCCTGGATCCCATTTGCTCACAGCCAGCGCCCTGCCCCCACTCCCAAGTCATCCGTGGCGCCCCCAGGTCGGCCAGAATGGAGCAGCAGTTTTCACTGCACTACGTCCACTTATGGCTTACAGGCAACTCCCAGACTCACCACAGTCCACCATCTCGGCCAGAAAGGAGCCCACTCAGCCTCACCATTGCTGCTTTTCCTTCCCCCCAGAACCCCGCTTCTCCTGGGCTGCAAGTAGCCATCCCTGGGATGCCAACAGGCAGCCACAGGGGTCTGTCTCTCAGCAGCCAACCGCACCTCCATGGGTTCAGCCCTCAGAAGGGCAGGTGGGGGTTTCCTGGATCCCAGTTGCTCACAGCCAGCCCAGCCTCCACCTCTAAAACCATCAGTCATGCCCCCAGGTTGGCCATAAAGGAGCCGCCATTCTCCACTTGGACTCAGCTTTGCTTGTTTTCCTTTCACCCAGAACCTCCCTTCTTCTTCTGGGCTGCAAGTAGCCACTCCTGGGAAGCCAAGAGGCAGGCACAGGATTCTACCTCCCAGCAGCCAACCACACCTCCCCAGGCTTTGCAGAATGAAGGGTGGTGCTCTACTAACCCCACAGCTTCTTCCCTGCCTTCCTCAGCTCAACTTTCCTCTATTGCCCCATTCCTGCCTCACTTCCTCCTTTGGCCAGTCACGCAAAGGAGCCCAGCAGGAAGTGAGAGCCTCTATAGGCCAACCTCCAACAGCAGAGGTGGCCAAGCCACAAGCCTCCAAATGGTGACTGGCCTAACTACTCTAGGTTCTCCAGCCTGACACCAAGGTGCTTTCTCCACTGCTGTCAGCATCCTCTGTCATGCAGGGGTTGGAGTTATCCCAGGGACAGGCCAATAGGAGGAGTGCCCTTTCTGAATAACAAGGGGATCTGGGAAAAGGAAGCCAGCCTGTTTCTGCCTGGTTTTGAACCAAGGACCTTTTGCGTGTTAGGCAAATGTGATAACCACTACACTACAGAAACTCCACCTACTGGGTTGTTGCTCACTCTGGCACAGACTGATGGACAAATCTAGAGAATGTGGTGGTAGCCCCTCGATAGGTCAGCTGGCAGGGCAGAGGACTGGAGCCAGCACTCAGGAAGTCGTCCTTACCTCGCCCATGTGACTCCAGCTTGAGGGAGAGCTTCTTTTTCTTCTCCTTGCTGACAAAGAGCAAGAGAAGAATGAAAGGTCAGGTGGGCCAACTCGGTGCAGAAGCCCATGCTGTCTTTTCCTGCTGCATAGCCTGAAATGAGGGACTCGTGGCAGTTAAAGGAACTGCTGCACTCTCAGAAAACATCCCGCCCGTGCATAAAGGAGGATAGAAGAGCCTGTTAGTCTAGCACGCTCCCAGCTGAACTGTTTCAGCAGCTGCTAGGTTTCTTTTTGGCCTGTTACTTTTCTGTCTGGGATGTTGTTGTCAGCTGTGGCACAGAAGAAGGACGTCATTGCGAGCTGCCCATGAAGATAAGATTAACTTTTGCCTTCCTTGCTCGGCTTTACTTGCTTCCTCACCCTATTCCTGCCTTAGTTCCTGTGTTACCTGAAGGCAACGGGGGCCCAGCAGTACGAAGAGGAAGTTAGACAGCTAGACCCTGGTGGCAAAAGTTCTACCACCGCTTGCCACCCCACTCTCTTCTCCCAGCTTCACATATTGACCGCCAGGGACTTGGTGCCCAGCAGCGCAACGGAAGGCAGTGGACAGAGCCACCCTCGCCTTGAAGCTCTGGCTCATTAAACCGTATCTTCAGTCGCTGATGGCCAATGAGAGACCAACAGCGCTTGCCATTTTAGCACTTGAAAATGCCATTGGTCAGTCACTGGATCTCTTTAATGCTGTTACATAACAAATGAAAATAGAATCTCAGTGTGACATTCTGTACCTTTGGGGGAGTGTGCTGTAACCCCCATATTCCTCATTTTCATATAATCGTGATCTTATATACAGAGCATGCCTTGTAAGGTATCAGGGGAAAGGATATGATCTGCTGAAAGTCATTTCTCTACCCATAGATGTTTACCATTCATGCATATGAAGTTATGAGAATTGTGCAGTGTGGTTATCACTATGCTGTAAGGTGGGGGAGTCAGCCAAATATTAGCTCCCCAGTGACAACAGCAAGGAAAGTAGCCAACACCCGGACAGGGTGTCAAACAACCCATCAACAGCCATTGTTCAGCAAGGGAGCTACAGTGCAATCACTTACCTGCAAGAGGACACCCCAGGGGAATTGCTCAGACTTGCTTGGAGAGACGCAGTGATGCTCACCTGACTCTGAAGGGGGAGCAAAGCCAAGAGGGAAGAAAGGACATGATAAAAGCAGAGACATTTGCCATGCTTTGTCTCTCTCGTCCACCTACATCTACAGACACCCCCACACCAAGCAACTGAAGCGCTGACGAAAGGGGAGAGCCTGGCTGAAAAGCCACCAGCCGGCCTGTGGTGAGAAGCATCTAAGTTTGTAAGGGCATTGAAAGGGTTAAGATCAGCTTAGAGTGCATTTTGCTTTTATTTCACAAAAACAACGAGGAGTCCGGTGACACCTTAAGAACTAACAGATTTATTTGGACACAAGCATTCGTGGGTAAAAAGCCCTCTTCTTCAGATGCATGGAGTGAAAATTGCAGATAGAGGCATAAATATATATTGGAACATGATGTAAAGGGAGTTACCATACAAGGGGAGAACCAGTGTTGAAGGCTAATTCAGTCAGGGTGGATGTGGCTCTCTCCAAGTAATTGACAGGGAGGTGTCAATACCAAGAGAGGGAAAATTGCTTTTGTAGTGAGCCAGTCACCCCCAGTCCCTCTTCAAGCTCAAATTAATGGTGTTAAGTTTGCAGATCAGTTGTAACTCTGCAATTTCTCTTTGAAGTCTGTTTTTGAAGTTTTTTGAATGGCTTCTTTTAAATGGCTACTTTGAATGGCTACGTTTAATTGTGTTATTGAATATGAACATGTAAACGTGTTATGGAAGTCCCATGTGGTCTAGTGGTTAGGATTCTTGGCTTTCACCCAGACAGCCTGGGTTCAATTCCCTACACAGGAACAATGCAGAGCTTCTCCTTGGAGGGGAGGCAAAAAACAAAAAGAATAGGAAGGGATCCTGCCAGCAGCAGAGCTGGATAGAGTTGGGAGCAGTACTGGATTTGACATGGTGCCATAGTGCTAGGCCCAAGCTCTGAAGGGACCTGTAACAGTAACTTCCTCCCCTCTGCAGAAAAGGAGCCTCAGAGCAGCCTGGATTCAGTAGGGGAGCTGAGACCCCATAGGGCCCTGGGAGCTGTAGTTCCTTGACCAGCTCCCTTCCTTAGAGCAGAGAAGGAACATTTCCCAGCATTCCCTTGGCTGCTATCAACAGGAAAGGGAGGGGGGAAGCTGTGAGACTCCATGTGCTGCAGCTTGCTGTGGCTGGGGGGCTGGCTGGCTGCTAGAAGGGGGTGCCACCTGTGAATAGGGAAGAGGTGTGACCAAGGAGTAGAAGGCTTTGGCCCAGGTAGCACCCTCAGAAGACTTCCCCAGACAGGCTTAGGGATGCTGGTGTGACCTCGCCTGGCAGCCCCCAAAGATGGAACTGGGTGGACTAACTGGACAGGGCCCCTCTCTATCTGAAGCTGGGCAAGGGAGGTATGTGGATCCCGCCAGAAGGTAAAATGGTAAGTAAGGAAGGGGAGGCTCTACTGGACCTGGACAGCTTCAGATACAGGACAGGAGGATTTCCACTTCTGAGCCATGAAAATAGAAATTGACTTTTCCTTTCCAGATGTATCTAATATTCATAAAGGGAATCTAGCCCCTGCCTTCCAGATCTGAACACCTCAAAATCAGGAGTGCTCAAGCTCAATTTGGGCAGCTGTTACTTCATTTCTCCCAAATCAAATATGCTGATCCACTGTCATTTACTGTAGAAAAAGTAGGAGAAAATTGAGCAACAAACGTTGGGGTCTTCACAGTGCTAACGAGGGCTGGAATTGCTATTTTCAACAGCCATTACACTTTTTTTTTAGTTTTGTTTGTTTAAAAGGAAGACAGTGATATTGCACTGGCAAATTCCCCATAGAAACAAAGAATGGAACAAAAGAATAATAAAGGCACCTCAACTTTCCTCATTTATGTAGGACGGTCTTATTAGATGGATCCAGACATCTTCCAATCACAGAAGCTGATAATTGTTCCACTTTACTGCAGTTCTGTAACCATGCAGGAACCTAAAGGAGGAAAGTGCCTAACTCCAGAGCCTGCAGCTGCCTAGGGCCAGTGCTGAGGATTTAGAGTCCCTAGTGCTGCCCTTGCAAGGTTCAAGCATGCTCAGCCTTGGCATTGCCTCCGCTCCTGCGGCTAGTAGCTGCAGCTGTCTAAGTCTGGCCTCTGGCAGTTGCCCCATGGCTGTAGCTAGAGAAACTACAAGTGGCTCTATGACTCCTGGGGCCATAAAGCTAGAGCACCTAAAGACACTGGAGTTAACCTCAAGGAACAGAGGTCACCAGTAGGAAAGGAATGTCGGGGGAGCAGGGAAGGCGGGAGCAGGTCAGGCTTGCAGAGGGAGCTTCCAGCTGGTTGGGAGCATGTCCAAAGTAGAAAGGAAACAAGTATGGGGAGAGGTGGTGGTGACCAGGTAGCAGACTAGCACGTAGATGGGAGCAGAGGGAGAGACGCCGGTGTCTTCAGATTCCCAAGGGCTAAGTCCTCACTTTGGGGAAATGGTGTTTGCCGGTGGCTTGCTCACATGGCAGGATGGGGGCTGAGGGAGGGATCTGTCAGAACTGATCAGGTGTCTGCTGGCTTTAGGACTTTGAGCTGAGACTAGGACCACATGCAGTGACTGGTGACATGGGGGGGTACTGGAGACATGGCTAGAGAAGGTCTGAATGAGGAAAGATATAAATCTGTGGGGAGTTTCCTTGGTCACTATGAAAGTTCTGCTCACTGTGGACACTGGTAAACCCACATGGGTGTACAGCTCAATAAGAAAACCCGCGGGCTGAGGGAGCTGTGTATGGCAATGCATATAGTCATGGAGAGGTGTGTGATCAAAATGAAAAATGTCTCTGAGGTTCAGTACCGGGTATACGAAGGCACCAATGGCACTGCCCCACCAGGCCCACACTCGGAGCCCACAGTGACTATACTGGGGCCCACAAATATGTTTGGTGCCAGGGCCAACAAAAGGTTAATCCAGCCCTGACTGCCTGAGCACTATTTCAGCCTCACATTTTTGGGTGGAACTCCCACAGTGAGAGCTGCAGAGCACTCCCCCGCAACACACACGCACACACTCGTCCTGGTGTTGGGAGGGGAACAGGAGAAAGGACAAAAGAAGAGATGAAGAGAAAGGAGGGAGGGACAGGTGGATGGAGGAAAAGGTGAAACACAAAGGACAAACCCTAATGTCCCCATGATTCTAAGGGACAAAATCCCAGGTGCGGAATAAAATTCTGCCTCCTTAAACTCATGTTTTCCATGCCTAGAATTCAACTCTCACCAGATGGATCAGACTGAACAGGTTTCACACCTCCAGGAGGCTCTTACCTTCTAAAGAGGGACGGCTGTTTTCTAGTAAAATCACTACAAGGGAAGGAGAAAACTGGAAAGAGGTTTCTCCTGGCGCTCACGTCCGTGAACCCGAATACTCTCTCAGTCCTCAGACAGAGACCTGGAGAAGGAGACTTGCTGAAGCAAAGCCACAGGGGTCTCTGAGGTTTCCCTAGCCCCTGGCCCCTGACTGATGTCAGGATCTCTCTGTGAGGTCACCACCTGCTCACCAATAGTCTTTGACCAATAGTGTGAGGTCCTGCAAAAGGCCTTTGTGATGTCACTGCCACACCCCGCCCTTGCTGTGCCAATGTCCTGCCCCGGCCAGGCACTTTGGAGCTTTGAGCTACTCCCTGTGGATCACCTCACTCAAGGAGCTTTTCTATAGAGCATCCTCAGATGTCTAAGCACACGAGTGCCATGGCAATGAACTGACACACATGGCACCAAGATGAGATCATTAGTAGACTAACCTATAGGAGAAGGACACCCCAGCATTAGTAGGGGAGAAATCCCTACTGAACATGCATTACACCTAGCAGCCCCTGCGTGGGGTCGGGTGGGGGCTGCGGAGGGGGGAGACCTGGGAAAGGGATGGATGGAAAATGTCTGTGCAGCCGGGACATGGCCGGGGGGCGAGGGGAGAAGAGCAGGTGACCCCTGAGGAGCGGGGAGAAAAAGGGAGGGCTGAGATCCCCTCGGAATTACCACTGCCCCCTCCGTGGAGACCCCCCTCCTCTCCTGTCCTCCCCCCTTTCTCCCTAGAGAGCAACAAGCAACATTCAGGCTGACACCCCCTTCCCTCAAACCCCTGAGAAGTTCCCTGTTCCCCTCCCCCCATTGTGCCCCATTTTCTCTCCCCTTTGCCAATGGCCAGTTCAGATCTCAGGTTTGGGGTGTTTCCCCCCATTTTCACCTGCAGTGATTTGTCCTTGTGTAGGTGGGAAATGGTACCCCGAGTGATTTCTGAACTGGGCAGAGGCTGGGGGGGGCCTGAGACAGGGACACCTCTGGGCTGGGCTGGGGGGGCCACTCTCTGCTGGCAACAGGGCGTGGGAAGGGCCAGGAAGGGGAGGGGGGAGCAAGTGTCCCCCATAGAGAGGGTCCAGCCCCAGGCTGCTACCAGTAGCACATTCCTATCCTGGCCGGGGGGGAGGGGCTTTCTCCAGCTGGGACCTGCCCCCTAGGCAGCCCCAGGCTCTGACCGCACCAGCCCCGCCTGGAGCCCCCAGTGAGTGAGAGACCCCGGAGGGGGAGGAAGAGGGAGCACTGGGCCCTGACAGGAAAGTGACTCTCTCCCCTCAGATCTTGGTGTTTTCCTCTCATGTTATCAAATATGCAGTTTGTGACACAATTTCTTTGCAAATCTCAAAGATTCAAATAAAATAACCTAAACATTTGCCCCACTTCTCTCTAGTTGTCTATTTCTAATTGAATATGCCCTGAGATTTTCCTGTCTCTAATTATAAAATAATAAGAAAATCTCAGATTTACACCTTTTCTCAGATTATTGAACACAAAATGTTTGCAAATGTTGCCCATTTCCTCTTTATTCATTTATCAAGTATTCATGTGAAACACTCAGATTTTACCTCCTATCAACAACTGATATAAAATCCCTCTGATTTTCCACTTTCCTCTCTATAATTTGCAAAATGGATCCAAAATCTCTGATTTCCACCCTTTGTCTTTCATTTCTGAACACTGATCTGAAAGCTCAGGTTTTCCCTCTGTGTCATTATCAAATGTCAATTAACAATCCTCTCAAGTTTTGTGCTGTTCCTTATGTTTCTAAATCCCAAAAACTTCTTCCTTCGGGGGAACCTGTTGCCCTGAGTCGCTCTCCATTCTGGATGTTGCAGGGGATTATATTTCCCAGTGATTGTCTTTCCCCTCTCCTTTGAGGATCATTTGTTTCCTCTTTTAGCTCTGTTAGATATTTGCCAAAGAAAGAGAACAGCCTGATATTTAATACACATCAAAGTCAGAGGCCTCCCCCTGTTTGGGGATCAGTGGTTCGCAGCTGGTAGTGGGAGAGTTGGCTGGCCCCTTTTCTTTTCTCCAGCTGGCACAGGATGAGGGGCTCACTCTGAGTGCAGCATGTCTTGAGAAGTATCCCAAACCACAAGACAAATGGTCTCTGTGAAGGGTTGCTTCCCACAGTGCTAAGATGTAGCCACCTCTGGCAGGATCCATGGTGGCTACTATTTGCTAGTGACAGGCCACGGAAATTTCTTACCTATTTTGCCCCTCCATGCCAGGCCTGCACAACATACGGCCCACGGGCAACGTGCGGCCCGTGAAGTCTCACTGTGCGTCCCGCAGCCGGGAATCAAAGGGCTCTGGGCTGCCCGTAGCCGCGGGGAATCCAAACCCCTTTAAAGTTCAGCCGCGGCCGGGATTCAAAAGGTTCTGAGCTGCCGGCAGCCGCAGGGAGCCCAGAGCTCTTTAAATCTCAGCCGCGGCCAGGATTTATAGGGCTCTGGGCAGGCGGGCGGGGAGCTCAGAGCTCTTTAAATCCCAGCCACCAGGGCCGGCTTTAGGCCAATTTAACCAATTCCCTTGAATCGGCCTCGCTCCTAAGAGGACCCCGCACCCAAGCCCCAGTACCAGCAAAAGCCAGTGCGCTGTACCAGGGTGGCCCAGTTTCCCCAGGGGGCAATTTAAAAGGCCTGGGGCTCCCAGCAGGGGCTGGAAGCCCAGGCCCTTTAAATTGCCACTAGAGCCCTGCTGCTGGAGCCCTGGGGTATGGCTGCGGGGCTCTGGGGGCTATTTAAAAAGTCCAGGACTCCCATTGCTTCTACCTCCCTGGCCCTTTAAATAGCCACTGGAGCCCCGCCGCTTCCCCAGGGTTCCCGCGGCTATTTACAGAGCTGGGGCAGTGGAAGCAGGGGCGCCCCGGGCCCTTGAAATAGCCCCCAAGCCCCAGGCTGCTGCTGCTACCCTAGAGGGAGAGGGGGGAGGAGGAGGAGGAGAAGGAGGCACTCACCATAGAGGATGGGCTGTACCCCCTGTACCTGCACCCCCTGCCCTGCCTGCAGCCAGCCCATCCCCAGCCTTCCCCTGCTGCACACCCTGCACCCCCCAGATAAACCGCTGATCCAAAACAGACCCCCCCCCCGTGCCCACCCGGCTGCTTCTCTCCTCAAGCAAACACCAGCTGTGGGTGTTCCAAAGGGATCCCCCTGCCTCTGCTCATTCACTGCAAACAGTAACTGTGTTTGGTTTTTAGATAAGCAGCTCCGGGAGCCTTCAGCTCACAACAAAGCAAATAGAGGCATCACACCAAAACAAAGAGCGTTATCTCTACTTAAAAGCATTATGGGAAGGTTCCGGAGGTCAGTGACAGCGTAGTAAGATTAATCACTGTTTACACTGGCACCCCAGCGCTGCATCACCAGCTCTGTTCTCTTTATTCCTCTCGTCGAGGTGGAGCACATGCAGCACTGTAGCCAGGGAGATACAGCGCTGTATGTGGCTTGCCAGTGTGGACGGGGAGTAAGTTACAGCGCTGTAAAGCCACCACCTGCACTGTAACTCTCCAGTGTAGCCAAGGCCTGAGTTGTAGTAATAATAGCAGCCAAGAATCCGGTGGCACCTTATAGACTAACAGACGTATTGGAGCATGAGCTGTCGTGGGTGAATACCCACTTCGTCAGATGCAACAATAGTCCCATATGGGCTAGTGGTCAGGATTCCTGGTTTTCACCCAGGTGGCCTGGGTTCAACTTCTGGTGTGGGAAGAGTGCAGAGCTTTTGCCCAGAGTGGAGGCAGGAAATGAAAGGAACAGGAAGGGATCCTGCCAGCAGTGGAGTTAGACAGTGTAGGGAGGGGACCCCAGAAGTGGGAGTGGGGCAGTGGTTTGGGGGGAGATGAGGGAAGGATCCCAGCAGTGCGGGAAGTTGACAACCTGGAGAGCACAGGCCTGGAATGGGGACCTGGAAGAGTGAATGTGTCCCTCTAAACCCATCAACTGCAGACTAGGCAGGCTTGGAAGGATTGTGTATTTGTTGGTAAATGTCAATTTCTGTGTAAACACACAACCCAATGGCAAAATATTTCCATCAATAATCATCAAAATTGACAGATGGGCAAAGTAAGAAACATGCTGCTTGAGAACTTATCACGTTGTAGGAGCAGCAGTGATCTGTATGCTCTGTATAACCTGTATGCTCAAAAGGTCTGTTAAACTCCCCCAGCTTGTGTCCTTTCCCGCTTTGAATGCCTGTGAAGTGGCTTTCCCACTCTCCTTTGTACCTCCAGTGAATGCCCTTCACCCGGCCCATCTGGCCAGTGGTTCGCTGTGTTACATTCTATTGCACCTCAGGGAGACTGATCTTCATCGCACCGTCCATCGCTGCGCTGTGGGACACTTACCTTAAAGGATCCTGACATCTCCACTGCCAGGCCTGTCCTGGGAGCGTGAGTATGAGTGTGACACCCTCTCCCATCCCTTCTTTTGAGCTTAGCTATCAAGCTAATAAATGTGCTGCTTTCTGCCAAACTCTGGGGGGGAGGGGCATTATTAGTCCTCTCTAAGCTTACTAACTGACCCAATTTTGGGTAACACAAGCAACATTGTTTGATCTGTTATTGTACCAAAGGGGGAGGTGGTTGTCTATAAAGGAGGGTGAAGACTAAATGCCTCTGATGAGAATGGGATTTGAACCCCTGCAGGCAGAGCATAATGGGGTAGCAGTCCATCACCTTAACCACTCGGTCACCTCATCTGAGCTGTCAAAAAACGGACAGGAGGAGAAATCTAAGGCCGGCAGAGATAGGGACACTAAGGAGTTTTTAAATACTAAGCGAAAGCAGGGTCTGAATGAGCTCCCCTCTCTCACCTAGTGAGGAGCTGGGGAAAGACTTCCGGAACAGACCGTGTTTGCATAGACACACCTACTCTGCCTAGCTATGCAGCATGATGGGGCCGCTTCCCCAAAATGACCAGTTTGGGATGGTCTTGGGTTTCAAATGACTTTAGGATTGAGTGGAATGAAATGTTATTCTCCTTCCTGTATGAGTGAAGGGCAGCAGAACATACCTAGTCCGTCCTGATGGAGGGGTAGGTGAGTGAGGAATAGCTTTTATTGGACTGCAGAGAAGTGATTGAGGACGTCACCCTAAACCAGTGGTCCCCAAACATTTCACATTGTGGCCTCTTAGCCATGGCTGTGGCCCCTCGGAAGCCACGGTCAAGAACCGGGGCTGGGAGGAGTGGGGCTGTTGCTTGCTGGGGTGAGGGGTGCGGACAGGGGTAAAGGGGTCGACGCCGGGCTGGGAGCCAGAGTCTCAGGCTGAGAGTGGGGTTGGGGAAGAGCTGTGGCAGAGTGGTGCTCCCTTCCTGCCCTCTATGTGGGCTGGCTCAGGTCCTGAGGTGCCCCCATGAATGTTCCTCTGTGTCCCCCTAGGAGTCGCACCCCACATTATGGGGACCACTGAACCCTACTCGCTAAGCCGGGGCTAGTGATGCCAAACCCCCGGGAAAGGGAGAACAAGTGTGGGGGCCCCAGCACCAGAACCATGCCCCTACCTTCTGTCTGTGGCTCTACCCCCTTCCACCCATGGCCCCATCCACTGTCACTTCTGTTCCACCCCTTCCCCCACCAGCCCCACCCTATCACTCCTTTACCCCTGCCTCGCTGTGGCCCTGAGACCAGAGAAGCTCTGTGCCCCTGCTGCAGCCCCCGGGCTGTAGCAGGGAGTGGGAGCTCCTCCAGCCCTGGGGCTGACATAGGGGAGACTTTTCCAGGGGGACCTAACTTGGCCAGGGCCCCTGATCATGGGCCCCACTGTCCCCTTGGCAGTGCAAGGTTTGGGGAGGCTGAGCCCCCTTGTCATAAACAGATAGCTAAGGGTTAATGTTCTTTTACCTATAAAGGGGTAACACCAGTAACCTAAAACACCTGACCAGAGGACCAATCAGGAAACAAGACTTTTTCAAATCTGGGTGGAGGGAAGTTTGTGTGTGAGTTCTTTGTTCTTTGTCTTGTGTCTGTGGCGTCTCGGCTATGAGAGTGATTTTTCTATCTCCTGCCTTTCTAATCTTCTGTTTCCAAGTTGTAAGTACAAAGATAATAAGACAATAAGTTTATATTGGTTTTTTTTGTATTTACATGTGTGTAGTTGCTGGAATGTTTAAATTGTATTCTTTTTGTATAATGCTGTTTATTCATTTTTTTCTTTTAAGCAAATAACCCTGTATTTGTCACCTTAATACAGAGAGACCATTTTTATGTCCTTTTCTTTCTTTTTATATAAAGCTTTCTTTTTAAGACCTGTTGGATTTTTTCTTTAGTGGGGACTCCAGGGAATTGAGTCTGCAGCTCACCAGGGAATTGGTGGGAGGAAGAAGTCAGGGGGAAAATCTCGTTGTGTTAGATTTACTAGCCTGACTTTGCATACCCTCTGGGTAAGGGGGAAGAGAGATTAGCTATCTTGGTACTTCTATTTCCAGGACTGGAAACAGGGAGGGGGGAGTCCCTCTGTTTAGATTCACGGAGCTTGCTTCTGTATATCTCTCCAGGAACCCAGGGAGGGAACACCTGGAGGGGAGGAGGGGGAAGGGAAATGGTTTATTCCCCTTTGTTGTGAGACTCAAGGCATCTGAGTCTGGGGGTCCCCCAGGGAAGGTTTTGGGGAGACCACAGCGAGCCAGGCACTGTATAAATCCCTGGCTGGTGGCAGCTTTACCAGGTCCAAGCTGGTAACTAAGCTTGGAGGTTTTCATGCTAACACCCATATTTTGGACGCTAAGGTCCAAATCTGGGAAAAAATGTTATGACGCCCCTCCCCCCTGAGCCTCCATTACGAGCCGCCCAGGCTACCACTGCTCAGTGTGTGGCCAGTCTCTGTGTTTTCTGCTGCTCGTTCTGGGGAGCCTGGCCGGCCTTAGGGGTGGTGCCCCCCGATAGCCGCCCAGGGCTCCAGGGGTCAAATGGCACCGTGTGGCAGTGCAAAGGTGCTCACTGCTCTCCCCTGCCCCAATGCTCCTCCATGGGTCCATAGAGGTTTGAGGGGAGTAAGGAGCAACCCTATGTGCTCCATGCGTCCTGGTCACTTTTCCCACTTGGGCTGTGCTGTGAGGGGAGCATCAGAAGCTGCTGCTCTCTGCCCTCCCGCTATGCAGCCCGGCTGAGGAAAGTGACCTGGATGCAGGGAGCTCGGATGATCTCACTTCTTGCCCCCACATCCCACAACCCCTAGGGGTGCCCAGATGAGCAGCGTTCCAGGGAGGAGTGGGGGGCAGCAATGCCAGCTGCTCCATGCACACAGGTCAGTCTCCCCATGTGGGTGCAGGAGGGGATGCAAGGGTTTCTGTGATGCCTATTCTATCAATATCGTCACTCAATACCAGGCACTCAAATTCACCAGTCTTAGTACTTAGACGTTTAGCGTTTGTATTTAAGCACTTCTAAAATGTGTCCCATTTTAGCTGTCTGCTATTACATGATGTAATTGAGGGAGACTCTTTCATTTCACTGTTTCTCATCAGAACCTACCTGTACATTATCATCTTCCATCCTCTCCACCTTACTAGGCTATAGAGAATCCCTGTGAATAGTTCCTCTCCTAACGGATGTCTCTGTCTGAACCCTGTGCTCCTCAGCGCCTGTCGGCTTTCCCCAGCTCTGAGGCTGTGTCTACACCGCGCACCTTACCACGGTGCAGCTGTGCCACTCTAACCGTGCCATTGTAAGGTGCGCTGTGTGGCCGTCCTTATCGCTGAGAGAGAGCTTCCCCGGCAACAAAGCCAAACTACCTCCAATGAGGGGCAGGAGCTTTGTCACCGGGAGCACAGCTCCACCTATGATGCGCTGTTCACACTGCCGCTTTTCATGGCTCAAATTTTGGCATTCGGGGAGTGTTTTTTCTCACCGCAGAGAGACAAAATTTTTAGCAACAAAAGCCGAAATTAAAAAAAACTCCTCTGCAACCTATTTAATTTTACCTTTATACAACCTTTATACTGCCTCCAGTTCTGGTATCCTCATTTGAAAAAGATGTTGTGAAATTGGAGCTAGGGCAGCAAAGAGCCACCAAATGTTCTGAGGGCTGGAGAAAAATGCCTTCCAGTGAGCTATTGAAAGAGCTCAACCTGTTTAGCTTATCAAAAGAAGATTGAAAGGTGATTTCATTGAAATGTTGAAGGGCCTTAATGGAGAGAAAAGATTGGGTATTTACGGGCTCTTGAATGGAGCAGAGAAAGGCATAACAAGACCCAATGGCTGGAAAGTGAAAAGAGACAAATTCATATTACAACTGAGGCACAATAGTCAACAGCGAGGATGATTCACCACAGGAGCAAGCTACCAAGGAAAGTGGTGGATTCACCATCTCCTGATGTCATTTAATGAAGACTAGATGCCTTTCTGGAATGTGTTTGCCCCCAAAGTAGCTGTTATGTCATACAGGAGGCCTGTGATATGCAGGTTAGATGCTCTAATGGTGTCTTCTGACCATGAAGTCGACTAATTTCTGAAAAACTGAGTGTAGCATTGGGAGCAGCGTCTGATGTTTTCCTGTCTAGCCGGCTTGCTGCCTAGAACGAACGCTCCTTGAGTGGGGTGATCCACAGGGAGTAGCCCAAACCTCCAAAGTGCCTGGCCAGGGGCAGGACATTAGCCCAGCAAGGGAGGGGTGTGGCAGTGACATCACAAAGGCCTTTTGCAGGACCTCAGACTATTGGTCAAAGGTGGTGGGGAGGTGGTGACCTCACAGAGAGATGCTGACATCAGCCAGGCAGGACAGGGGCGAGGGGCCAGGGAAACCTCAGAGACCTCTGTGGCTTTGCTTCAGCACGTTTCCTTCTCCAGGTCTCTCTTTGAGGACTGAGAGATTATTTGGGGTCATGGACGTGAGCGCCAGGAGGAACCTCTTTCGAGTTTCCTCCTTCCCTTGTAGTGATTTTACTAGAAAACAGCCGTCCCTGTTTAGAAGGTAAGAGCCTCCTGGAGGTTTGAAACCTGTTCAGTCTGATCTATCTGGTGACAAGTGAATTCTAGGCATGGAAAACACGAGCTTGAGGCAGAATTTTAGTGCGCACCTGGGATTTTGTCCCTTAGAATCGCTGGGGACATTAGGGTTTGTCCTTTTTGTTTCACCTCTTCCTCCATCCCTCCCTCCTCTTCTTCTCTTGCTTCTTTTGTCCTTTCTCCTGTTCCCTTCCCAACAACAGGACGGAGGTGTGTGTGTGTGTGTTGCAGGGAAGTCCTCTGCAGCTCCCACTATGGAAGGTCCACCCAAAAATGTGGGACTGAAATAGTGCTCGGGCAGTGATCCCCACCGGTGACCTGGGCCATCCTTTGGGCTCTCTGGTGAGAACCCTCAGCCTCCCGTCCTCCGTCTCTACCCTGATTGGTTGAGCAGGGGGATGTTGACAGGGAGGAGACTCAGGTCCTTGTTGTTCTCTTTTAAGATCAAGTAAATAAGTCAGAACCAGTTCTATCTTTGATTAATTTTGCTGCTTCTCTGCATTAATTGTCTCTGAGCAGTTGATGATTCCCTCTAACATTGCAGTTCTCCTCAAATACTTGCTGAATAATTACTGTCACTGTTGTTGGTCTGGAGCTCATCTGAGAGCACAGTATTCAGGTCATTCAATGTCTGAAATTCAAGATCCGATGGTTTGTTTGAAAAACAGGGCTCTTCGGTCCTATTCCCAACACTGCCTCTGACGGGCTGTGTGACCTAAGACAAGTCAATTCTCCTTTCTCAGCCTGAGCTTCTCCCTCTTTCAAGTAGGGATAATAATGATCCGCTCTTACCTACCTCATGGTGGGTGAAGGATGCGGATCCATTTGGGAGTGTCACTAGAAGTAGTGCATAATATGAAGTTTCCCAGATTATGACATAATAGATTAGCTGAAATCGTCTATTTTATTTGTATTTTTTATTTTGAAATTGTTAATAGTAGCAACGACTTAGCTCAGATTGAAGCATCTTATCTAATGGTTGAGATGTAAGTGTCTCCTCTTTGTGTGCGAGGAGACAATTTAACACACTCTGACAAAGAGGAGATGCTTTTGTTTTGCAAGAAAATATTTTTGCAAAGATCTTTCATCCCACTTGTTATGATTCTGAGAAACAAACTGGTTTAGTCTAAATGGGATTTTCGGACAGAAACGGTTTGAATGAAATTTTCCCACCATCTCGATTCCTGGGCGCTGGGGTGTTTTCATCTGTTAGAACAGGAGTCAGAACTGGTTGCTTCTCTTTCTGGCTCTGCCATCGCCTTGTTGTGTAGGCCTTGGGTAGGTCACTTCCCTTCTCCCATCTGTCCAATCGGAACAGGAACAGTTCTCGAACTATGGGCAGTTTAGAGCCCAAGTGAGATAAGGGGTATTAAAGCCCTCTGTGAAGGAGAAAGGGGAGTTTCACAGTGTTTAGCACCAAGGAATTCTAAAGTTTGCTAAAATGTCTAGTCTGTGGAAACAAGAAATGGTCGGGGCCAAACTTATTAACCACTGCCTTTTTAAAGCCCATTCAAAGATGTGAGTCCCTATCTTTTAGGTACCTGTGGTTCTTTGCCAGCAGCAGAGAAGAGGTTCCTGCCTCCGTTTTTGTGGCCTTAACAAACCAGGTGTTGTGCCCCAGTTCTCGTCTGAGACCCCTGAAAAAGAACATCTTCCCATCCATGAACAAGACAGGACCTATCTTTCAAAGGGGAACAAAAAGACCTCTGGGACTTACAGACTAGCTAGCCTGACTGCCATAGCTGGAGAGATCCTGCAATACATTCTTAAACACTCAGTTTGTCAGCAGCACCTACAGGATGATTTGGTTCTTCTGACTAGTGAGCGTGGAATTGTCAAGAACAAATCATTCCAAACCAATCCTCTTTCCTTCTTTGGCAGGGTTCTGGGCCTGGTAGAGGTGAGTAAACAATAGATGGGATCTAGCTTGGTGTTACTAAGGCTTTCGACACAGTCCCATAGGACATTCTCAGAAGCAAACGAGGGAAATGTAGTCCAGCTGCAATCAGTGTAATGTGGGTGCAGAGCTGGTTGAAAGCCAAGACTCCAGGAGCCCTTCTCCATGTTTAGCTGCCCAACGGGGAGGGTGAACCTAGTGGGTCTGGCAGGGATCAGTCCGGTGTCAGGTACTATTCTATATTTTCATGAATGATTTGGAAAATGGAGTGGAGAGCATGCTCCTAAAGTTTACAACTGACACCAAGCACTTTGGAGCACAGGATTGAAATTCAAAACACCCTTAACAAATTGGAGACTTGGTCTTCTTGAGCCAAACTCCATGGTTAGGGCTCTCTCTCTACACTGGGCTGAAGTGAAACCCCAGAGCCAAGCACTCCTCCTGGGCAGTGAGCTCCGACCTTGAATGGTCAGATGCTGCTTAGCACTGTCAGAGCAGCTTTTGCTGGGGGATTCTCCCAGCACTTTCCAATAGCGGGAAGGTATGAAATCCCCATTTGACTGCTGGGGACAGAGCCCGAGAGTGGGGAGCAACTTGCCCAAAGTCCCCAGAAAAAGGAAAACAACCAGCAGAGGAACCAATAGGAAACCCAGCAATGGAACTCAGGAGTCCTGGGGGTGTGCTGTGGTGACCAGATGTCCCAATTTTATAGGGACAGTCCGAATTTTGGGGTCTTATCTAGGATCCTATTACCCCCCACGCCGTCCCGATTTTTCACACTTGCTGTCTGGTCACCCTAGGGTGTGCACATGTGTGGGTCCCAGCTGCTCCCTGCCCCCCTCATTGAAGCAGATGTGCAGGGTTACTGCCCTGGGAAGTGCAGGGCACCAGTGGATGTGGGGTTGGCTGGAGGTAGGGTCTGGCTTCAGGCAGGGCAAGGGCTGCGTGGCTGGCTGGCTTCAGGCAGGGGGGTGCATCAGGGGTTGGCTGGAGACAGGGCAGGGAGGATGCGGCTGGTGCAGGCAAAGCAGAAGGTGCAGGGCTGGCTGGAGACAGAGGCTGACTGCCGGCAGGGCAGGGCAGGGGGTGCAGGGCTGGCTGCAGGCAGGGCGTGGGGCAGGGCCGGTGCAAGGAAGTTTCATGCCCTAGGCGAAACTTCCACCTTGCACCCTCCCCCCCCGCACCCCTGCCCTGAGGCGCCCCACCCGTGGCAGCTCCCCCCTCCACCCTGAGGCTCCCCTCTTGTGGCAACTCTCCTGCTCTGCCCTGCGGCATCCCCGTCGCCCGAGCTCACCCCTGCTCCGAGCACGAGCACCCCGAGCACGCCGTGGCCGCTTCACTTCTCCCACCTCCAAGGCTTGCGGCGCCTAAGCCTGCCAGGCAGTCAGGCACCCTCCTCTGAGCCACAGCAGCCCTGACAGTTGACAATAGAGGCACCTTAACCCCTGAGTTCCTTCAATGTGTCCCCCTCGGGGGTCCAGCTCCGATCACCAGATACTCGGGGTATGTCTATACCACCTGCCGAATCGGTGGGCAGCGATCGATCCAGCGGGGGTTGATATATCGCGTCTAGTGTAGATGCAATACATTGAGTGCTCTCCCCTCGCCTGCTGTACTCCAGCTCGGTGAGAGGCGCAGGCAGAGTCTACGGGGAGCTGCAGCAGTCAACTCCCCGAGACTGTGACATTATAATTGTTAGGCCTGAATAAAGATATAGCAGACAAAACCAGGTATGCCAACCTGACCAAAGTCAGGCTAACAGAGGTTTGTGGGTAATCCCTGAGTGGAAAACACTGAGAAGCAGCAGCATGTCTCACAAGCGCTGGGAAAAAGTGAGATAAGAGAGAAGCTGCATTCCTGGCATAGTACCAGATGTGCTGTGTTCGGGCAGCTCCTTCGAAGAACTGATAAGAGTCCTAGTTTCCCAGCCTCCTTGTTTTCGCTCCCTGGTTTTGTTCTTTGTTTGTTTTTAACTCCCCTACATTTCTAACTTTAGGCATGCATGTATACTAAAGGTGTCTAGTTTCTAGTTGTTAGAAGAAGGGGGTGGGTTGCTCCAGTGAATAATTTATGACGCGACGGAACTGTCTATATAGGCTTGTACTAAGATGTAAAGAGCAGGCTGGTTCTCTCTGGAGACGAGCTGCTCTCTATTGATGCGTGCACTTGTCAATAAAGAGCTTTTGATCGGACCTTGCTGGTGTTGCCTGTCTCTCTCGCGGTCAGACAACGAACTTTGCCGTCTGGGTTAGAGTCCCTGACATCTTTGGCGACTCCGCCGGGACCCGTCTGACTCTCCGGCGGGGGATCGGACCCTGAGGCAACGCAGCGCGCATCCTCCAGTTTAGAGGAGCCTTGCCTGGTGATCTGATCTCTGCGTTGGCGATAAGGCGTGTTCTGTGAACCAGCTGAAACTCTTGGAAATCCAGCAACGTCCACCTACCCATTGAGTAGGGTCCAGGTTGTCGGGGTTAGGGTCCCTGACTACTTAGGTCTGGGTTAGAGTCCCAGTCCAGGTCTGGGTTAGAGTCCCAGTCCAGGTTTGCACAGGATCCAAGTTGTCTGGGTTAGAGTCCCAGCCTGGGTTTGAGTCTCAGTCCAGGTGTTCAAGTCCCTGGAGAGGTAAGCGAGCGCTCGACGCGGGGAGGTGGGGGTTAGAGTCCCTTTACCTCGACCCGGGGAGGAGGGGTTAGAGTCCCTTCATTAAAATGAGACAAGTTGGCAGTAAGTGCCCGGGGGATGCCCCGTTGTCTCTGATACTTAGAGATTGGAAAGAGATTTCTGAGACAGCTGATCTAGTTAAATTTAAGATGAGAAATCTGTGTTGGATCCAATGGCCATCATTTACCTTTCATTTGTCCCCAACTAGAGACTGGCCGGTGGGTGAAACCTTTTCCACAGATAGGAGGAACTCCTTAAGGGATATTTTGGTTGATCTTAGGCCGAGACAAATGGATTACTTGTTTGTATGGTATAATTATAAACCCATGGAGGGATGGGTAGCTTTTGAAGCTGTTTGTATGGAGAGCTCTTGTAAAAAAATCACCCACCATATGCACCAGAGCCGCACCGGGAGGAGGACAATTTTGTTCCTGTTCTTCCCCGTCTGATGGAGTGCAAGGATTCAAAAGCAGGTTAGGGACAGTTCAGGGACAGAGGAGAATCAAGGGGGAGCTCAGAGTGATGTTCCCTCATCTTCAGAGGAATCAGGCAGCCTCACCCCCTCTGTGCAGCCTCCAGCCAGCCTTTTGCAAACTTGGTCAGGGACTGCTTTTCAAACACCCCCAATATTACAGCAGCCCTTGTCCTTGCCCTTGTGGACCCCCACTAGGTTACTTAACTCCATGAGAGAGAATGTTTCTGAGATACCTCTGATATTACAAGCCTCATTGAGAACTTATCTGGTTCTACTGGTTGCTGGGGAACATGAGATGGTTTTACCCATACCCTGTTTGCAACTTCAAATTTGTTTAACTGGCAGTGCACTATGCCTCACTTATGAGACAATCCTGAGGCAGTGGAAAGAATGTTCTGCACAATCTTTTTCACTCATGTGCCCACTTGGGCAAATGTAAATCAGTTATTAGATACTCTCATGACAGAAGATGAAAGACAAAAAGTAAAAGAAAAATCTGCAGCTCATTTGAATGCACCTTGGCTAATTACTGACCCTAACTGGAATCCCAATAATCCAGCTCAAAAGACAAAGTTGGATGGATTTTTAAAAGCTGTTTTGAATGGTATTAGAGATGCAGGGGAGGCTACTCCAAATTGGAGCAAGGTGACTGCTTGTGTTCAGCATCCAGATAAGCACCTCTCTGACTTTTGTGCTCGACTGATTTGTGAAGTTAAAAAGCATGGGAATTTAAATCCTGAAACTGATCATGGAAAGGAGATGGTTAAAATGGTTTTCATGACACAATGTGCAAAGGATATTGCAAAAAGATTTAGAAAGCATCCAGATGGTACGCAAGGGAAAAGTTTGTCTGAAGTAGTTAGCATTGCTACTAGAATGTTTAATGGGAAAGAGAAAAAGAAAGAAAAAGACATAAGGAACGGGTTAATTTAAAAATCATCTTGGCCCCGGGATGGAAGGAGGGGGGTGCTCTGCGTTCAGGGTCAGGAATCGGCGCGGACTGTGCTTGGTGCAGGGAGGGGCTGCTTTCGGCCCCAGCTGGCTGTGAAGGAAAAAATATAGACAGAGGCGAAGCAAAGGAAATACAAGTTACAGAACTGAAATTACATTTGCAAAGCTTAACTGTCCAGTAAGATCCAACAGTGTGCCTTTGTGACCCTGGAGTCGGTGTGGCTTGGTGACACCAAAGAAGCCACAGGCAGCCGACCTGGACTGGAATCTCTGAAAGAGACGCCGCAGGAGATTCCAGGGTGTAAAAGAACAGCCCTCCCAAGAGCAGAAGCATGTTGGAAATTCTGGACAAGCTGTATACAGGATAATCTCCCTTCCACCTCTCCCCCTCCTCTGAACATTATACACAGAAGTGGCCAGTCTGGACGTACGTGTGTAAGTATGAAAGGAGCTTCGGGCTTGGGGCATTAATATTTTCCTGAGTGATGTGAGAGCGTTCCCAACACTCTCCGTTGTTGTTTTATTATTTTATTAATGAAGCTTTAAAATTCAGTTATATGGTGTGTTTTCTTTATCTTCCCCCAACGATCCTGTAGTGTCAGCCTGATCATCTGACATGAGGGATAGATTGGTAACAGAAATTTGTCACAGTTTGGTGAGCAATTAAGAAGGGGGGAGCCCTGCAGAATTTACACCATCTATTTGTTTTACCCTTGTTATTTTGTGTTTGCTTTGCTTGGTACTGTTGGTGTTATATGCTGAGAACTGCATGAGTAAAAGTGAGTCCTAATAGGATAAGGAAACACTATTTGGTTCTGGTTCTGTTCTATTTAACCAGTTACTGTTGTTGTTTTTTTTTCTCTGTTCATTTGGGTGTTAGGAGTGTGGGTGGAACTGAACCTCTTGTTCGTAATTCCTCGGAGTGGAAGCCATGTGTGTGAGACAGCTCTGAGGTTAAATTGAGATCCTTCTGTCCTGTCCCCTGTAGCGGTCAGTGTATAGAAGTGGGAAAGTCTGGCTTAGACTGTAATTCCCTCTGCTCTCTGTGTAATTCTCTTTTCTGTTTAAGTGTCAAACAGATGAATGAGTCTCTGGGTAAACCCTCTAAGAGTAGTCCTTCAAATTATATGTTAAGTAAATGGCCTTTGCCCAATGGGCCATGTGTCTTCGTCTAGGTGGCAATCCTCATGAAGGAGGACTCGGGTAGTCTTGTGAGTAAGAATGTTTAAGGGAAGAGACCAGGAGGGGTGGGGGGCTAGTTGAGAAGCCCACCCTCCTAGCTAAACTGGTAGTGGAATAAGTTGGTGCCTATGGAAGGGACGGTTCAGTGAGAAAAGCAGGATCGGGCCCAGGCGGGCAGGCAACAGACAGAGAGATTGGAAAACAGGTTGGAAAACTTTAAGGGTGTAGTGGAAGGAAGGAGTAAGTAAGTGTAAGCATGGGGATTTCAAATACCCAGAACTTACTTGGAATGGTGATTTGAGTTGATAAAAGTGGCTGTTGGGAGACAAGCAAGTGATTTAAGGGAGAGTGAGAAGTTAACTCTGTAGTTGCTGGAGGAAACAGCAGTTGAACTTTGTAAAAATGCTAAAGAGGAAAGTTCTTGGTGTCTTTGAAATGTTTGTAAATAAATTGAGGCAAAGAGATTGTTAATTGCAATCATTTAGAATTTAGTTAAATTAGCTGAAGAAAATATATAGTGCTATGTCATTGAAATTTTATTAGGCTGTAAGGGCACTATAAGTAGTGATGTTTTCTTTCAGTGTTTGAAAGCAAGAGTTAAAAGTAAAAAGCAAGCCAGAAAGCATCTGTATTCATGCAAATTATCTAACTGATAAGATAGGAGCCACTGAAACCTGGGCTGCCTATGAAACACATAAAATATGGGATAATTCCTCTGTTTTTCCTGAAATCAACAAGGGTATTTGTCTATTTTAAGCAATGATTGTCTGCCCAGAAGGGGTAGACCTCTGTTTTTTTGTCTTTCAGATAATCAGAGAAAACTGATGCCAGCTAAACAGCATTCAACGTGCCATGCATTTACTGGCACAATAGAAATTATGTTTTGTGTTCTATGTTCTGTCTTGTGGTGTTTGTCTTGTGGCCGGAATTTTTGTGTTTAATATTTTTATAAAATAATCTAGTTTAAAATCAAACAAAAAGGTTAAATTAAAATGCAGATACTTGTTTTGTTCAACTTGGAATACAAAGTGTTTAGATAAATCAGGAGAATGTGATATACTAAAGTCTAATGCATTTCCTTAAGTAAGGAAAAGAAACTTTATTGGTCAAATTGTTAATTGCAAAAATTGTTGTTAAAATTTGCATACTAACAGTCTTTGAAAGCAAGGACATGAAAAGTTAACCCACTCCCCATATTGTACATGGGATCTTTCTGGCTACCTCAGATTTCTAGCCAGAGGGCTGGGGATGGTGGAAGGCTATTGGACTAGAGGTTGTATTAAGTGAACTCCTCAAAGTGGGTGTGCTTGTCCTGGCTTGTTGCTCGAAAGCTCTGTAATAAGGTTATTTTAGTAAAAGGGTGTGTGTGGCATATATTAAATAATAAGACTAATGTACTGTATAATGACAATGTGTAGGTGTTCATTGTTGGGAAAAAGGTGTATAAGTAAAAAGTGAAAGTTTCCTTTGCAGGTTAAAAGAAGCCAAGAAAGGAAGAAGCACAAAGAACAGAATGAATTAACTGAAAAAATAAAATAAAATAAAATAGCAAGCTCAGGCTATAGATAAGACACTGACTCCATTCAAGGACACTGCTCACAGTTAAGACTTGGTTAACAACCAGGAAAGGGAGGGCTTGAATTTGCCCATGCAGCTATGAGATCTGAAAAACACTGCCAGGCACTAATGAAATGTGTTAAGTTTTTTTTCTCACAGGTAAGGAAGCGCTACCCAAAGACCCTAGCAGCCCTGCCACTCCTTGGAACCAGGAGACGGGATTGATGTAAAGGTCCACCAACGAAAGACTGCCTTGGCTCCATGCTGGAAAGGCCCTTAAGTCCTGATGACTACCAACACCGCTGTGAAGTACCAAAGACTGACTGCTTGGACCCAAGATTCTCACTGCAAAAAGACCCCTCCACATTGGGAGAATTCTCCTACTGATGATTAGCCTATTTCACCTTCTAGCTCCACTGTGCCTTCTGGACAGTAGGGAAAAAGTACAAGGTGAAGTGCTAGTAGCCTCTCCCTTATCCACTGACAGATCTACTGTGCCTTTGAATTTTTCTAGAAAAAGCAAAACCATTACAGGGTGATGTGCTAGTAACCTCTCCCCTATATGATGCTGCACCAAGACTGTTTTGGGAAAGAAGAAGGAACACTCACTCCACTGAAATTGCTAAAGTCCAGGAATTCCTGACTAGAAAGGACATTAAGAACTGACCCCGGTGAAGAAACAAAGAATTGTACACTGGCAGAAAAAATTTGTGGGACCCATGCTTGGGAATGTGGTATTGATTGGATTTTGGGGTTTATTCTACAGGCTGTGCCCTGTGTTGTGGATAAATTCTTCAGCATGTATTGCTCTCTCTAATTGGATTTTAAATAACAAGTACCCGAAGAGTTTGTTCTGCCACTGGAAATTTTACCTGTATTGAAACCATTCCAGTGACTAATAATGTAACCCCCTCCTATGCTATTAATGTCAATGCCTTTTAAAAGTACCTGAAAATAGTTAAATAACAAATGTAATATAGTACTACACCAAGGAAAGATGGTATTAAATATCACTGAGGCTGGGAAGGCATTGCAGTGGGATCTAGTATGTTTGGAGATTCAGAATTTCCTGAATGACCAGCTGATGGCCATTTGGAGTGATCTTGAGTACCAGACTTGGCCCACTGCCCTTACAGACACATCAGGAGTACCATCTGATCTGTGGTCATGGAGATATACTAAAGACTTTCTGGGTGAAAGTGTAAACATTTACAGTGCTCCTTCCAAGCATTTGGACTGGGGGGTGTGGGCTTCCACATACCGAATCCTGACGGGTCCATGGGGAGGATGCACATGGGACTGGATTATTCACCGAAACATCTGGGAAATTAGACCACTTGGTATACCTAACTGATTTATAGTCAGTGCCCCAATCCCTTAGTTGTCAGACAAACAGGATTCCACTCTTTTGTCCGTGCATTCATTCCTGGATTGTGGGTGGCTAAGCTCAAGAGAACAGTTGTAAATATTTCTGCAGAGCTTGAAAAAAAACAGCTAATGCATTAATAGACGCTTTCCAAAAGTTGCAACGAAAGACTGATGAAGTAGCAGAAGTAACTTTGCAAAATAGACGTGTGCTAAATGCCATGAATGCTGAATTAGAGAGGGGCTTGTGCTCGCATTGGGGAAAAATGTTGCTTTGCTGTTAATCACTCTGGCTTAATTGACAAAGATTTACAAGCTATTAAGAATGTTGCTGTTGTTTTCCATGCTATATCTCTTGATCACACTTTTAGTTTTAAGGACCTCCACTCAGACCTTGGGTCATGGTTTACTAGCCTCCCCCGTACAATTGTTAAATGGATATGTGTCCCAAGAGTCCCATTATGGTCCTCTAGGGACAAAGGGGGGATTGTTAGGCCTGAATAAAGATATAGCAGACAAAACCAGGTATGCCAACCTGACCAAAGTCAGGCTAACAGAGGTTTGTGGGTAATCCCTGAGTGGAAAACACTGAGAAGCAGCAGCATGTCTCACAAGCGCTGGGAAAAAGTGAGATAAGAGAGAAGCTGCATTCCTGGCATAGTACCAGATGTGCTGTGTTCGGGCAGCTCCTTCGAAGAACTGATAAGAGTCCTAGTTTCCCAGCCTCCCTGGTTTTGTTCTTTGTTTGTTTTTAACTCCCCTACATTTCTAACTTTAGGCATGCATGTATACTAAAGGTGTCTAGTTTCTAGTTGTTAGAAGAAGGGGGTGGGTTGCTCCAGTGAATAATTTATGACGCGACGGAACTGTCTACATAGGCTTATACTAAGATGTAAAGAGCAGGCTGGTTCTCTCTGGAGACGAGCTGCTCTCTATTGATGCGTGCACTTGTCAATAAAGAGCTTTTGATCGGACCTTGCTGGTGTTGCCTGTCTCTCTCGCGGTCAGACAACGAACTTTGCCGTCTGGGTTAGAGTCCCTGACATAAGTATAATCTAATATCTCATTGAAAGGTGACAGGGCCAGAAAGAGTTAATTAACTCACCTCACCGACTGACCTGACCCGTGGGTGAACCTTAAAAACTGGTTAACAAGATATGTAAATGAACAGAGCTTTGAAATGCAAGTCTGCAGTGTTAGAGGTAGAAGGGGAGGTGTTTGCTCAGGTCTTGTGATGTCAGCAAACAAGTCTTGTCTATTGCTATAGTTTTAATTCAAAGAGCAAAAAAGGAATATTAACATTTATGATGATACTTGAGTGAAATAGTATTATTGTCTGTGTCTCTTTGAAGGTTGTGGTAATCTGTATCTGAACTGTTTGATGGATGTACTAATTGCCAGGATGTTTGGAAGAAGAGTTAAGCCTATTGTTTTCTCAGGCTGAAAGGCTGCTGGAAATGTTTAAGAACCTGGGACACGATCCTTCTTCATCTCAGATCTGCTTTGGGTTTCAAGAGGGGGAAACCTTAAGCCACAAGGATTGAGATCCCCAGTCATTGACTGGAGCCACCCTGAATATGGACAGTGGATTATAACCTATGGACTATTTCTAAAAGGACTTTTGGCAACTACAAGCTCATGTCTACTTTGTATCTGAACCTCAAAAATTGAATTCAAGTCTATATGTCTATTAATCTTTTAACCAACACTCACTCTCTCTCTTTTCTTTTCTAATAAATTTTAGCTTAGTTAATAAGAATTGGCTATAGCATGTATTTTAGGTAAAATCTAAGTTATAATTGAACCTGGTTATGTGGCTGATCCTTTGGGATCGGAAGAATCTTTTCTTTTATATGATGAAGTAAGATTTTCAGGAATCATCATCATATCTAACAGGTGTGTCTGGACGGAGGCCTGAGGCTGGGTAATTTAAGGGAACTGCGTGGTTTAAACTTCTAAGTAACCAGTGAGGTACTACAGAAGCTGTTTTGTGCTGGCTTGGTAAATCTAAGTATTGAAATAACCAGCAGCGTTTGGGATTTGTCTGCCCTGTTTTGTTTGCAATTCACTCTGATTGAGTGAGCTGAGCTGGCTCCCACGGGCAGCACCGTCACACCTACAGCCAGGCTGCAGAGGTCCGGGGGATCTTAGGGGCCTTGGGGTGCACAGATACCTATGTCCAGGCCATAGCGGTCCCTGGGGGGCTTAGAGAGTTTGGGGGGGACACAGATACCAATCTCCATGCTCTAGGGTCCGATGGGGGCTTAGAGGGTTCGTGGGGGGCACATATTCCTACATCCAGGCTGTAGGGTTACCAGGGGGGCTTAGGGGGTTAGTGGGGGGCAAAGATACCTACGTCCAGGCTGGAGGCATCCTGGGAGTCTTAGGGGACTTGTGGGGGCCAAAGACACCTATGATGTCCAGGCTGTAGGGGTACCAGTGGGTTTTAGGGGTTCGAGTGGGCACAGATACGTATGTCCAGGCTGTATCGTTCCCAGGGGGGGTTAGAGGTTTCGTGAGGGGCACAGATATCTACGTCCAGATTGTAGATGTCCCGGGAGGGGGGGGTTAGGGGGGTTGTGGGAGTGCAAATACCTATGTCCAGGCTGTAGGGGTTCCTGGGGGCTTAGAGGGTTTCTGAGGGGCACATATACCTACGTGCACACTGGAGTGTCGCAAGGGGCTTATGGAGTCTATATGGGGAACAGATACCAATGTTCTGGCTGTATAGGTCCCTCGGGGGCTTAGGGGGTTTGTGGGGGGCACAGATACCTAAGTTCAGGCTGGAGGGATCTCTGAGTGTCTTAGGTGTTTGGTGGGAGGCACAGATACCTACGTCCAGGCTGCAGGGGTCTCGGAGGGGCTTAGGGTCTGTCACGGAGTGTGGGGGAGTACGGTCCTGCACCCCTCTTCCTGGGACTCACAGTGACTCTCAGCCAGCCAGTAAAACAGAAGGTTTATTGGACAACAGGAGCGAAGGTTACAGCAGAGCTTGGAGGCACAAGCAGGACCCCACAATCAAGTCCTTCTAGGGGTTCAGGAAACTTAGTTCCCAGTTTGGGAATCCCTGAATTCCAACCACCCAGACCAAAACCGAAACTGAACTAACCCAACTCCCTCCAGCTGGCCATTTGCTGTGTCCAGCTTCCCGGGCAAAGGTGCTGACCCCTCCCCGCGCCTAGCTCAGGTTACAGGCTGAGCACGTGTCCGGTCCTAAAGTCACCCCCTGCTCTCCCATCCCCCACACAGACAGTCCCTACTCCATCACAGTAATGCACAGAGCATTTCCCGCATGGAGCAACAGTGACACCATGTGGCCACGCACGGTAATGCACAGAACATTTCCCATATGGAGCAACTGTGACACCGTCTGGCCAGGCAGGGTAATGCACAGAGCATTTCCCACATGGAGCAACATTGACGCCTTGTGACCACACCAGCTAATGGACAGAGCATTTCCTGCATGGAGCAACAGTGACACCATGTGGCCATGCAGGGAAATGCCCAGAGCATTTCCTGGATGGAGCAACAGTGATTCCATGTGGCCACACAGGGTAATGCACAGAGCATTTCTCTCATAGAGGAACAGTGACAACATGTGGCCATGCAGGGTAATGCACAGAGCATCACGCCTATGTAGAGGCTGTAGAGATCCCTGGGGGGCTTAGGGGTCGTGGGGGGCACAGATAGCTACGTCCAGGCTGGAGACATTCTGGTGGGCATTAGGGGCTTCATGAGGGGCACAAATATCTACGTCAGGGCTGGAGAGGTCCCTGGATGGCTTAGGGGGTTGTGGTGAGCATAGATACATACGTCCATGCTGTAGTGGTCCCTGGGGGTTTAAGAAGTTGGTAAGGGTCACAGAAACCTACGTATGGTCTGGAGGGGTCCCTGGGGGACTTAAGGGTTTGTGGTTGCGCAGATACCTACGTACCGGTTGGAGGGGGCCCTGGGGAGCTTAGGGGGTTTGTGTGGCGTACACATAGCTATAACCAGGCTGGTGGGGGCCCTATGGGTCTTAGAAGGCTGGTGGGGGGCAGAGATACCTATGTAGGGACTGGAGAAGTCCTGGGGAGGGCTTTGGGGGTTCCTGGAAGTCACAAATATCTACGTCCAGGCTGGAGGAGTTCTGGGGGTATTAGGGAGTTGTGCGGGGGCACAGATACCTATATCGAGGCTGTAGGGGTCCTGGGGTTGCTTTGGGGAATTTTGGGGTACAGATACCTACTTCTATGCTGTAGGGGTCGCTGGGAGGATCAGTGGGTTCGTGAGGGTGCACAGATATCTACGTCCGGTCTATAGGGATCCTGGGGGGGGGGCTTAGGGGTTTGTAAGGGGCACAGATACATTCATCCAGGCAAGAGGGGTCCTAGGGACCTTAGTGGGTTCATGCTGGGCACAGATACCTGCGTCTAGGCTGGAGGGGTTTTGGGGGTCTTAGGAGGGTTGTGTGGGCACAGATACCTATGTCGATGCTGGAGGGGTCCTGTCATGTCTTAGCGGATTCGTGGGGTCAGAGATACCTACATCTAGGCTGGAGGGGTTCCGGGGGGATTAGGTGTGTTTGAGGCGGGGAACAGATACCTACATCCTGATGGTAGGTGGCCCTGGGTAGCTTAGGCGGTTTTTGTCGGTTACAGATACAAACATCCATGCTGTAGGGGTCCCGAGGGACTTTGTGGGGCTCTAGGGGTCACAGATACCTACCTACAGTCTGGAAGGTTCCTGTGGGTATTAAGGGGTGTGTGGGGCATACAGATGCCTACATCTGGGCTTGTGGGTTCCCTGGGGGGCTTAGAGGTTTGTGGAGAGCACAGATACCATTATCCAGGCTAGATGGGTTCTGGTGGGATTAGGGGGTTGTGGGGGGCACAGATACCTATGTAAACAGAAGCAGGATGAACTCTATCCTCACATCTGGTGGTGAATTATGGCAAGTGTGGAAAAGGATTTCAGGGTCTGATCATGTTTGCATAGACACACTCACCGTGCGTGACACGGCCACGGCAGCCTGGGATGGTTACTTTGGCAGCTATGGTATCCCCAGTTTATTTGTTGTTGGGGTGTGAGATGTGGAGTGTTGTCACCCTGATTGTGTGGATGAGGAACTGTGAAACAGCTTTGAGACAGGGATTCTCACCATCAGTTGAGTGGCACTCACTAGACAAGGGAGTGGGCTCCTTGGGTGAGCTAGAGTCACCAATTGCACTTTTTTTCTTTTAACAGTTGAATAGCAGTGTTGATTTTTTATTCTCTTAAAAGTTGAATTTCTAGGTTCTTGAGCTGAAATCACTGAAAAGATGTTTTAGTTTGTGGGGGACTCTAAACCTATATTGGAGAACACAGTAGTTGGCAGACAGGAGCAGTTTGTGGGAGTGTCCCACGGAGTGAGATGAGTCTAGCAGTTTTGGGGGATAGCTGAAGCAGAACAGAGGTCGGCTGGCAGAGCAGCTGGTGGACCGAGCTGAGCAGTTTGTGGGGAAGGCAAAAGCAGAATCCCATGGAGAGGCAGAGCAGTCAGCAGTGGACCACATAAGGTGCCCCTTTCTACTCAGGCTGGCAGGGGGAAAAACCCTGCAGATAGACTCTTGAACTCTGGGGTTGCGCAACTGTGGGTGATTTTGGGGTTGCTGGACTCTTGAAACGTTGGAGATATTGGACTTTGGAGCCTTGGGGTGATTTGGGGATTGCTGGACTCATGAGCCCAGGGAAAAGGACACGGCCTAGTTGAGGTGTTTTCCCAATTTAATGCTATGTTGTTTATCTCACGTTATTAAACATTTTCTGCTACACCCAGACTCTGTGCTTGCGAGAGGGGAAGTATTGCCTCTTTGAGGCACCTAGGAGTGCGTATGTAAAATTTTCCCATGTCACTGGGTGGGGACTCGAGCTGGTTTGCATTACATTGTAGGCAAGGGACCCCTATGTATTGAACCCAGTCCTTGCTGCTATCAGTTTAGCCTGGCAGAAGGGTTCCACCTACGTCCAGGCTCAAGGGGTCCCTGGGGGGCTTAGGGAGTTCGTGGGGGGCACAGATATCTAGGTCCAGGCTGTAGGGGGTCGGGGGGGGTCAGGAGTTTGGTGGGGGGAACAGATACCTACGTCCAGGCTGCAGCGGTCCCAGAGGGACTTAGAGGGTGTCACGTAGTTTGGTGGAATCTGGCCCTGCACTCCTCTTCCTGGGACACACAGTGACTCAGCCAGCCAGTAAAACAGAAGGTTTTTTTGGCCAACAGGAATGAAGGATACAGCAGGGCTTTTGGGCACAACCAGGACCTCTCAATCGAGTCCTTCTGGGGGTTCAGGAAGCTTAGTTCCCAGTTTGGGATTCCCTGAATTCCAACAACCCAGGTCCAAACCAAAACTGAACTAACTCCCTCCAGCCAGCCCCTTCCTTTATTCACCTTCCTGGGCAAAGGTGCTGACCCCCTCCCAGCTGCCTAGCTTAAGTTACAGGCTTAGGTCCTGTCCCTCACCTAAAGTCACCCGCTGCTCTCCCATCCCGCACACAGACAGTCCCCACTCCATCACAGTAATGCCCAGAGCATTTCGCGCATGGAACAACAGTGACACCATGTGGCCACACAGGGTAATGCACAGAGCATTTCCTGCATGGAGCAAGAGTGAGTGACACCGCATTGAGCACAGTGACACCATGGCATGGTAATGCACAGAGCATTTCCCCGCATGGAGCAACAGTGACACCATGTGGTCATGCAGGGTAATGCACAGAGCATTTCCCCGCATGGAGCAACAGTGACACCATGTGGTCACGCAGGGTAATGCACAGAGCATTTCCACGCATGGAGCAACAGTGACACCATGTGGCCACACAGGGTAATGCACAGAGCATCGCACCTACGTTGAGGCTGTAGAGATCCCGCGAGGGCTTACGGGGGTTCGTAGCGTCACAGATATCTACATCCAGTATGGGCGGGACCCTGGGAGAGTTAGGGGGGTTGTGAGGGGCATAGGTACTTGCGTCCAGGCTGTAGAGGTCCTGGTGGGGATTAAAGGCTTCCTGGAGGACAGCAATATCTACGTCCAGGCTGAAGGGGTCCCTGGACGCTTAGGGGGTTGTGGTGAGCACAGTGATCCCTGGGGGTATAGGGACTTGGTGAGGGGCACAGATACCTATGTATGTCCTGGAGGGGTCCCTGGGGGGGGCTTAGTGATACTGTAGGAGACACAGATACCTACGTCCAGACTATAGGCATTCTGGGGGGGCTTAGGGCTTTGGGGGGGCATAGATACCTACATCCAGGCTGGAGGGGTCCCGGGGGGCTTAGGTGGTTTGTGGGGAGGGGCACAGATATGTACATCCAGGCTGGAGAGGTTCCGGAGAGGATTAGGGGTTTTTGCGGATGGCAGAGATATCTATATCCATACTCTAGGGTTCTCGGGGGGCTTAGGGCTGGATGTGTCCCGAGGAGCTTAGGGGGTTTGTGGGGTGCTCAGACACCTGTGTCCAGGCTGTAGGGAACCCTGGGGGCTTAGGGGGTTCGCGGGGGTCACAGGTAGTTACGTCCAGGCTGAAGGGGTAATGGGAGTGCTTAAGGGATCGGGGCTGACACAGATACCTACGTCCAGGGTCTAGGGGAGGCAGGAGAAGTGAAGCGGCCATGGTGTGCTTTCAAGTAGGGATAATAATGATCCACTCTTACCTACCTCATGGTGGGTGGAGGATGGGGATCCATTGGAGAGTGTGACTAAGAGTAGTGCATAATATGAGGTGTCCCATCACGTTTACTCAGAGCAGATTATGACATAATAGATTAGCTGAAACAGTCTTTTTTATTTGTATTTTTTTATTTTGGAATTGTTAAGAGCAGCAATGACTTAGCTCAGACTGTAGCATCTTATCTAATTTTCAAGATCTAAGTGTCTCCTCCTTGTGTGTGATGACACAATTTAACACACTGTGACAAACAGGAGATGCTTTTGTTTTGCAACAAAATCTTTTTGCAAAGAACTTCCATCTCACTTGTTATGATTCTGAGAAACAAACTGGTTTAGTCTGAATGGGATATTTGGACAGAGACGGTTGGAATGAAATTTTCCCACCATCCCAGTTCCTGAGCTCTATCCCTGCCTCTGGGGGGATTTGTTGTCTGTTAGAACAGGAGTCTGACTGGCGGCTTCTCTTTCTGGCTCTGCCACCGCCTTGCTGTGTAGGCCCTTGGGTAGGTCACCTCCCTTCTCTGTACCTCAGGCTCCTCCCATTTGTCCAATGGGAACAGGGACAGTTCTCGAATTCTGGGCAGTTGTGAGCCTGAGTGAGAAAAGGGGTGTTGAAGCCCTCTGTGAAGAAGAAAGGGGAGTTTCACGGTGCTTTTGCACCAAGGAATTCTAAACCAAAACTGAACTAACTCCCTCGAGTCCTTCTGGGGGTTCAGGAAGCTTAGTTCCCAGTTTGGGATTCTCTGAATTCCAACTACCCAGCTCCAAACCAAAACTGAACTAACTCCCTCCAGCCGACCCCTTCCTGTGTCCAGCTTCCCGGGCAAAGGTGCTCACTCTCTCAGCCCTGTCTAGCTCGAGTTACAGGCTTAGGTCCTGTCCCTCACCTAAAGTCACCCCCTGCTCTCCCATCCCCCACACAGACAGTCCCCACTCCATCACAGTAATGCCCAGAGCATTTCCCGCATGGAACAACAGTGACACCATGTGGCCACGCAGGGTAATGCCCAGAGCATTTCCTGCATGGAGCAACAGTGACACTGTGTGGCCACTCAGGGTAATGCACAGAGCATCACACCTACGTAGAGGCTGTAGAGATCCCTGGGGGCTTAGGGGTCATGGGAGGTACAGATAGCTACGTCCAGGCTGGAGGCATTCTGGGGGGTTTAAGGGGGTTCGTAGGGTCACAGATACCTACGTCCAGGATGGTCGGGACTCTGGGGGAGTTAGGGGGGTTGTGGGGGGCATAGGTACTTGCGTCCAGGCTGTAGAGGTCCTGGTGGGGATTAAGGGCTTCCTGGAGGACACCAATATCTATGTCCGGGCTGGAGAGGTCCCTGGACGGCTTAGTGGTATTGTAGGGGAGCACAGTGATCCCTGGGGGTTTAGGAACTTGGTGAGGGGCACAGATACCTATGTTTCTCCTGGAGGGGTCCCTGGGGGGGCTTAGTGGTATTGTAGGGGACACAGATACCTACGTCCAGGCTATAGGCATTCTGGGGGGGCTTAGGGCTTTGGGGGGGCACAGATACCTACATCCAGGCTGGAGGGGCCCCGGGGGGCTTAGGGGGGTTGTGGGGGGCACAGCTATGTACGTCCAGGCTGGAGAGGTTCCAGGGAGTATAAGGAATTTTTGTGGACAGCAGAGATACCTATCTCCAGGATCTAGGGGTCCCTGGGGGGCTTAGGGTTTTTTTGGGAGGCACAGATAACTATGTCCAGGTTGGAGTGGTTCCTGGGGGGTTTAGGGGGTTCCTGGGGGGCACAGATACCTAGGTCCATGCTGTAGGGGTCCCCGGGTGGATTAGGGGTTTTCTGAGGGGTACAGATACATACGTCTAGGCTGTAGGGGTCCCTGGGAGGCTTAGGGGGTTTGTGGGGGGCAGCCATACCTAAGTCCAGGCAATAGGGCTTCCAGGGGGAATTAGTGTGTTGGGGGGGCACAGATACCTAGATCCAGGCTGGAGGGTTCCCGATGGGGGGGGGCTTAGGCAGTTTGTGTTCGGCAAAGATACCTACCTCCAGGCTGGAGGGGTGTCTCGGCACTTAGGGATTGTGGGGGGGCACAGATACCTCCGTCCAGGCTGGAGGGTCCCTGGGGAGCTTAGCGGGTTCGTAGGGGGCACAGATACCTAAATCCAGGCTGGAGGGATCCAGGGGGGGCTTATGGGGTTCAGGGGGCACAGATATTTATCTCTAGGCTGTAGTGGTCCCTGGTGGGCTTAGGGGGTTTTGGGGGGCCCCAGATACCTAAGTCCATGCTGTAGGGGTCCCTACAGGTGCTTATGGGTTCATGGGGTGCACAGATTCTTATGTCCAGGCTGGAGGGAGCAGGGGGGGTTGGGGTTTCATGGGGGGCACAGATACGAACCTCCAGGCTGTAGGAGTCCCAGGGGGCTGTGGGGGTACAGATACCTACATCTGGGCTGGAGGGTTCCTGGGGGGTATAGAGGGTTTGTGGGGGGCACAGATACCTAGGTACAGGCTGTCGGTGTCCCGAGGAGATGAGGCGGTTCACTGGGGGCTCAGATACATCCAGGCTGGATGTGTCCCGAGGAGCTTAGGGGGTTCGTGCGGTGCTCAGACACCTGTGTCCAGGCTGTAGGGATCCCTGGGGGCTTAGGGGGTTCGTGGGGGTCACAGGTAGTTACGTCCAGGCTGAAGGGGTAATGGGAGTGCTTAAGGGATCGGGGCTGACACAGATACCTACGTCCAGGGTCTAGGGGTCCCGAGGGGATTGGGGGTTGAGGGGGGAACAGATACCTACGTCATAGCTGGAGGTGTCTTGGGTGGTTTAGGAGGTTCGTTGGAGTCACAGATACCTAAGTCCAGGCTGTAGCGGTTCCTGGGGCATTCAGGGATTTCTGGGGGTCACAGATACCTACGTGCAGACTGGAGGGGTCCTGGAGCGCTTAGGAGATTTATGGGGGGCACAGATACCAACATACTGGCTGTAAAGTTCCCTGGGGGGCTTTGTGGGTTCGGGGGGCACAGATACCAATGTCCTGGCTGTAGATGTTCCTGGGGTACATAGAGGGGCTGTGGTCGCACATAACCCTACATCCAGGCTGTCGGGGTCCCGGGGGCCCCTGGCCAAATTGGGTCCCTCTGGAAAAGTCTCCCTCACGGTGGCCCCAGGGCTGGAGGAGCTCCCACTCCCTGATATGGCGCAGAGGCTGCAGCAGGGGCACAGAGCTTCTCTGGTGTCAGGGCCACAGCGGGGCAGGGGTAAAGGAGTGAGACCAGAGAAGCTCTGTGCCCCTGCTGCAGCCCCCAGGTAATAGAAGGGAGTGGGAGCTCTTCCAGCCCTGAGGCCACCGTGGAGGAACATCTACAGCCAGGACATTGGTATCTGTCATACATTAGAAGCAAGAGGAAGACTAAGGACAGGGTAGGCCCACTGCTCAGTGAGGAGGGGGAAACAGTAACGGGAGACTTGGAAATGGCAGAGATGCTTAATGACTTCTTTGTTTCAGTCTTCACTGAGAAGTCTGAAGGAATGTCTAGTATAGTGAATGCTTACGGGAAGAGGGTAGGTTTAGAAGAGAAAATAAGGAAAGAGCAAGTAAAAAATCACTTAGAAAAGTTAGATGCCTGCAAGTCACCAGGGCCTGATGAAATGCATCCTAGAATACTCAAGGAGTTAATAGAGGAGGTATCTGAGCCTCTAGCTATTATCTTTGGGAAATCATGGGAGACGGGGGAGATTCCAGAAGACTGGAAGGGGGCAAATATAGTGCCTATCTATAAAAAGGGAAATAAAAACAACCCAGGAAACTACAGACCAGTTAGTTTAACTTCTGTGCCAGGGAAGATAATGGAGCAGGTAATCAAAGAAATCATCTCCAAACACTTGGAAGGTGGTAAGGTGATAGGGAATAGCCAGCATGGATTTGTAAAGAACAAATCGTGTCAAACTAATCTGATAGCGTTCTTTGATAGGATAACGAGCCTTGTGGATAAGGAAGAAGCGGTGGATGTGATATACCTAGACTTTAGTAAGGCATTTGATACGGTCTCGCATGATATTCTTATAGATAAACTAGGAAAGTACAATTTAGATGGGGCTACTATAAGGTGGGTGCATAACTGGCTGGATAACCGTACTCAGAGAGTAGTTGTTAATGGCTCCCAATCCTGCTGGAAAGGTATAACAAGTGGGGTTCCGCAGGGGTCTGTTTTGGGACCGGATCTGTTCAATATCTTCATCAACGATTTAGAGGTTGGCATAGAAAGTACGCTTATTAAGTTTGCGGATGATACCAAACTGGGAGGGATTGCAACTGCTTTGGAGGACAGGGTCAAAATTCAAAATGATCTGGACAAATTGGAGAAATGGTCTGAGGTAAACAGGATGAACTTCAATAAAGATAAATGCAAAGTGCTCCACTTAGGAAGGAACAATCAGTTTCACACATACAGAATGGGAAGAGACTGTCTAGGAAGGAGTATGGCAGAAAGAGATCTAGGGGTCGTAGTGGACCACAAGCTTAATATGAGTCAACAGTGTGATACTGTTGCAAAAAAAGCAAACGTGATTCTGGGATGCATTAACAGGTGTGTTGTAAACAAGACACGAGAAGTCATTCTTCCGCTTTACTCTGCGCTGGTTAGGCCTCAACTGGAGTATTGTGTCCAGTTCTGGGCACCACATTTCAAGAAAGATGTGGAGAAATTGGAGAGGGTCCAGAGAAGAGCAACAAGAATGATTAAAGGTCTTGAGAACATGACCTATGAAGGAAGGCTGAAGGAATTGGGTTTGTTTAGTTTGGAAAAGAGAAGACTGAGAGGGGACATGATAGCAGTTTTCAGGTATCTAAAAAGGTGTCATCAGGAGGAGGGAGAAAACTTGTTCACCTTAGCCTCCAATGATAGAACAAGAAGCAATGGGCTTAAACTGCAGCAAGGGAGATTTAGGTTGGACATTAGGAAAAAGTTCCTAACTGTCAGGGTAGTTAAACACTGGAATAGATTGCCTAGGGAAGTTGTGGAATCTCCATCTCTGGAGATATTTAAGAGTAGGTTAGATAAATGTCTATTAGGGATGGTCTAGACAGTATTTGGTCCTGCCATGAGGGCAGGGGACTGGACTCGATGACCTCTCGAGGTCCCTTCCAGTCCTAGAGTCTATGAGTCTATGAGTAATCTGTGCCCCCCATAAACCACCTAATCCCCACGGGAACCCCTACAGCCAGGATGTTGTTATCTGTCCCCCTATAAATCTCCTAAGCCCTCTGGAACCCTTCCAGTCTGAACGTAGGTATCTGTGACCCCCAGAAATCCCCGAATACCCCAGGAACCCCTACAGCCTGGACTTAGGGATCTGTGACTCCAACGAACCTCCTAAACCACCCAGGACCCCTTCAGCTAGGACGTAGGCATCTGTTCCCCCCTCAACCCCCAATCCCCTCGGGACCCCGAGACCCTGGACGTAGGTATCTGTGTCCGCCCCGATTCCCTAAGCACCCCCATTACCCCTTTAGCCTGGACGTAGGTATCTGTACTCCCACAAACCCCCTAAACGTCCCAGCGACCCCTTCAGCCTGGAAGTCCCTATCTGTGACACCCACGAACCTCTAACCTCCCAGGGATCCCTACAGCCTGGACACAGGTGTCTGAGCACCCCACAAACCCCCTAAGCTCCTCGGGACACATCCAGCCTGGATGTATCTGAGCCCCCAGTGAACCGCCTAATCTCCTCGGGACACCGACAGCCTGTACCTAGGTATCTGTGCCCCCCACAAACCCCCCATAACCCCCAGGACCCATCCAGACTAGATGTAGGTATCTGCACCCCCACAGCCTCCCTGAGACTCCTACAGCCTGGAGGTTTGTATCTGTGCTCCTCATGAAACCCCAACCCCCCCTGTCCCCTCCAGACTGGACATAAGTATCTGTGCACCCCATGAACCCATAAGCACCTGTAGGGACGCCTACAGCATGGACTTAGGTATCTGGGGCCCCCCAAAACCCCCTAAGCCCACCAGGGACCCCTATAGCCTAGAGATAAGCATCTGTGCTCCCTGAACCCCATAAGCCCCCCCTGGACCCATCCAGTCTGGACTTAGGTATCTGTGCCCCACATGAACCCGCTAAGCCCCCCAGGGACCCTCCAGCCTGGATGGAAGTATCTGTGCCCCCACAACCCCTAAGTGCCGAGAAACCCCTCCAGCCTGGAGGTAGTTATCTGTGCCCACCAGAAACCGCTTTAGCCCCCCCAGGAACCCTCCAGCCTAAACCTAGGTATCTGTGCCCCCCCAACACACTAATTCCCCCTGGAAGACCTATTGCCTGGAAGTAGGTATCTCTGCCCCCCACAAACCCCCTAAGCCTCCCAGGGACCCCTACAGCCTAGACGTAGGTATCTCTGCCACCCAGAAAACCCCTAATCCACCCAGGGAACCCTACAGCATGGACCTAGGTATCTGTGCCCCCCAGGAACTCCCTAAACCCCCCAGGAACCACTCCAACCTGGACATAGATATCTGTGCCTCCCAAAAAAACCTAAGCCTCCCGGGACCCCTAGAGTATGGAGATAGGTATCTCTGCCATCCGCAAAAACCCCTAATCCTCTCCGGAACCTCTCCAGCCTGGATGTACATATCTGTGCCCCTCCCCACAAACCACCTAAGCCCCCCGGGACCCCTCCAGCCTGGATGTAGGTATCTGTGCCCCCCCAAAGCCCTAAGCCCCCCCAGAATGCCTATAGCCTGGACGTAGGTATCTGTGTCTCCTACAGTACCACTAAGCCTCCCCCCAGGGACCCCTCCAGGACATACATAGGTATCTGTGCCCCTCACCAAGTCCCTATACCCCCAGGGATCACGGTGCTCACCACAACCCCCTAAGCGTCCAGGGACCCCTTCAGCCTGGACGTAGATATTGCTGTCCTCCAGGAAGCCTTTAATCCCCACCAGGACCTCTACAGCCTGGACGCAAGTACCTATGCCCCTCACAACACCCCTAACTCTCCCAGGGTCCCGCCCATACTGGATGTAGATATCTGTGACCCTACGAACCCCCGTAAGCCCTCGAGGGATCTCTACAGCCTCCACGTAGGTGCGATGCTCTGTGCATTACCCTGTGTGGCCACATGGTGTCACTGTTGCTCCATGCAGGAAATGCTCTGTGCATTACCCTGCGTCACCACATGGTGTCACTGTTGCTCCATGCAGGAAATGCTCTGTGCATTACCCTGCGTGACCACATGGTGTCACTGTTGCTCCATGCGGGGAAATGCTCTGTGTATTACCCTCTGTGGCCACACGGTGTCACTGTTGCTCCATGCGTGGAAATGCTCTGTGCATTACCCTGCGTGACCACACGGTGTCACTGTTGCTCCATGCAGGAAATGTTCTGTGTATTAGCCTGCGTGGCCACACGGTGCCACTGTTGCTCCATGCGTGGAACTGCTCTGTGCATTACCCTGTGTGGCCACACGGTGTCACTGTTGCTCCATACAGGAAATGCTCTGTGCATTACCCTGTATGGCCACATGGTGTCACTGTTGCTCCACTGGGGAAATGCTCTGGGCATTACTGTGATGGAGTGGGGACTGTCTGTGTGGGGGATGGGAGAGCAGCGGGTGACTTTAGGTGAGGGACAGGACCTAAGCCTGTAACTTAAGCTAGGCAGCTGGGAGGGGGTCAGCACCTTTGCCCAGGAAGATGAATAAAGGAAGGGGCTGGTTGGAGGGAGTTAGTTCAGTTTTGGTTTGGAGCTGGGTTGTTGGAATTCAGGGAATCCCAAACTGGGAACTAAGCTTCCTGAACCCCCAGAAGGACTCGATTGAGGGGTCCTGGTTGTGCCCAAAAGCCCTGCTGTATCCTTCGTTCCTGTTGGCCAAAAAAACCTTCTGTTTTACTGGCTGGCTGAGTCACTGTGTGTCCCAGGAAGAGGGGTGCAGGGCCAGATTCCACCACACTACGTGACACCCCCTAAGTCCCTCTGGGACCCCTGCAGCCTGGACGTAGGTATCTGTGCCCCCCACCAAACTCCTGAGCCCCCCCCGACCCCCTACAGCCTGGACCTAGATATCTGTGCCCCCCACGAACTCCCTAAGCCCCCCAGGGACCCTTTGAGCCTGGACGTAGGTGGAACCCTTCTGCCAGGCTGAACTGATAGCAGCAAGGACTGGGTTCAATACATAGGGGTCCCTTGCCTACAATGTAATGCAAACCAGCTCGAGCCCCCACCCAGTGACATGGGAAAATTTTACATACGCACTCCTAGGTGCCTCAAAGAGGCAATACTTCCCCTCTCGCAAGCACAGAGTCTGGGTGTAGCAGAAAATGTTTAATAACGTGAGATAAACAACATAGCATTAAATTGGGAAAACACCTCAACTAGGCCGTGTCCTTTTCCCTGGGCTCATGAGTCCAGCAATCCCCAAATCATCCCAAGGCTCCAAAGTCCAATATCTCCAACGTTTCAAGAGTCCAGCAACCCCAAAATCACCCACAGTTGCGCAACCCCAGACTTCAAGAGTCTATCTGCAGGGTTTTTCCCCCTGCCAGCCTGAGTAGAAAGGGGCACATTATGTGGTCCACTGCTGACTGCTCTGCCTCTCCATGGGATTCTGCTTTTGCCTTCCCCACAAACTGCTCAGCTCGGTCCACCAGCTGCTCTGCCAGCCGACCTGTGTTCTGCTCCAGCTATCCCCCAAAACTGCTAGACTCACCTCACTCCGTGGGACACTCCCACAAACTGCTCCTGTCTGCCAACTACTGTGTTCTGCAATACAGTTTCAGAGTCCCCCACAAGCTAATACATCTTTTCACTGATTTCAGCTCAAGAACCTAGAAACTCAACTTTTAAGAGAATAAAAAATCAACACTGCTATTCAACTGTTAAAAGAAAAAAAGTGCAATTGGTGACTCTAGCTCACCCAAGGAGCCCACTCCCTTGTCTAGTGAGTGCCACTCAACTGATGGTGAGAATCCCTGTCTCAAAGCTGTTTCACAGTTCCTCATCCACACAATCAGGGTGACAACACTCCACATCTCACACCCCAACAACAAATAAACTGGGGATACCATAGCTGCCAAAGTAACCATCCCAGGCTGCCGTGGCCGTGTCACGCACGGTGAGTGTGTCTATGCAAACATGATCAGACCCTGAAATCCTTTTCCACACTTGCCATAATTCACCACCAGATGGGAGGGTAGAGTTCATCCTGCTTCTGCTTACATAGGTATCTGTGCCCCCCACAACCCCCTAATCCCACCAGAACCCATCTAGCCTGGATAATGGTATCTGTGCTCTCCACAAACCTCTAAGCCCCCCAGGGAACCCACAAGCCCAGATGTAGGCATCTGTATGCCCCACACACCCCTTAATACCCACAGGAACCTTCCAGACTGTAGGTAGGTATCTGTGACCCCTAGAGCCCCACAAAGTCCCTCGGGACCCCTACAGCATGGATGTTTGTATCTGTGACCAACAAAAACCGCCTAAGCTACCCAGGGCCACCTACCATCAGGATGTAGGTATCTGTTCCCCCCCCAAACACACCTAATCCCCCCGGAACCCCTCCAGCCTAGATGTAGGTATCTCTGACCCCACGACTCCGCTAAGACATGACAGGACCCCTCCAGCATCGACATAGGTATCTGTGCCCACACAACCCTCCTAAGATCCCCAAAACCCCTCCAGCCTAGACGCAGGTATCTGTGCCCAGCATGAGCCCACTAAGGTCCCTAGGACCCCTCTTGCCTGGATGAATGTATCTGTGCCCCTTACAAACCCCTAACCCCCCCCCAGGATCCCTATAGACCGGACGTAGATATCTGTGCACCCTCACGAACCCACTGATCCTCCCAGCGACCCCTACATCATGGAAGTAGGTATCTGTACCCCAAAATTCCCCAAAGCAACCCCAGGACCCCTACAGCCTCGATATAGGTATCTGTGCCCCCGCACAACTCCCTAATACCCCCAGAACTCCTCCAGCCTGGACGTAGATATTTGTGACTTCCAGGAACCCCCAAAGCCCTCCCCAGGACTTCTCCAGTCCCTACATAGGTATCTCTGCCCCCCACCAGCCTTCTAAGACCCATAGGGCCCCCACCAGCCTGGTTATAGCTATGTGTACGCCACACAAACCCCCTAAGCTCCCCAGGGCCCCCTCCAACCGGCACGTAGGTATCTGCGCAACCACAAACCCTTAAGTCCCCCAGGGACCCCTCCAGACCATACGTAGGTTTCTGTGACCCTTACCAACTCCTTAAACCCCCAGGGACCACTACAGCATGGACGTATGTATCTATGCTCACCACAACCCCCTAAGCCATCCAGGGACCTCTCCAGCCCTGACGTAGATATTTGTGCCCCTCATGAAGCCCCTAATGCCCACCAGAATGTCTCCAGCCTGGACGTAGCTATCTGTGCCCCCCATGACCCCTAAGTCCCCCAGGGATCTCTACAACCTCTACATAGGCGTGATGCTCTGTGCATTACCCTGCATGGCCACATGTTGTCACTGTTCCTCTATGAGAGAAATGCTCTGTGCATTACTCTGCGTGGCCACATGGAATCACTGTTGCTCCATCCAGGAAATGCTCTGTGCATTTCCCTGCATGGCCACATGGCGTCACTGTTGCTCCATGCAGGAAATGCTCTGTGTATTACCCTGTGTGGCCACACGGTGTCACTCTTGCCCCATGCAGGAAATGCTCTGTGCATTACCCTGTGTGGCCACATGGTGTCACTGTTGCTCCACAGGGGAAATGCTCTGGGCATTACCCTGCATGGCCACACAGTGTTACTGTTGCTCCATGCGCGAAATGCTCTGGGCATTACTGTGATGGAGTGGGGACTGTCTGTGTGGGGGATGGGAGAGCAGCGGGTGACTTTAGGTGAGGGACAGGACCTAAGCCTGTAACTTAAGCTAGGCAGCGGGGAGGGGGTCAGCACCTTTGCCCAGGAAGCTGAATAAAGGAAGGGGCTGGCTGGAGGGAGTTAGTTCAGTTTTGGTTTGGAGCCGGGTTGTTGGAATTCAGGGAATCCCAAACTGGGAACTAAGCTTCCTGATCCCCCAGAAGGACTCGATTGAGGGGTCCTGGTTGTGCCCAAAAGCCCTGCTGTATCCTTCGTTCCTGTTGGCCAAAAAAACCTTCTGTTTTACTGGCTGGCTGAGTCACGGTGTGTCCCAGGAAGAGGTGTGCAGGGCCAGATTCCACCACACTACGTGACACCCCCTAAGTCCCTCTGGGACCCCTGCAGCCTGGACATATGTACCTATGCTCACCACAACCCCCTAAGCCATCCAGGGACCTCTCCAGCCCTGACGTAGATATTTGTGCCCCTCATGAAGCCCCTAATGCCCACCAGAATGTCTCCAGCCTGGACGTAGCTATCTGTGCCCCCCACGACCCTTAAGCCCCCCAGGGATCTCTACAGCCTCTACATAGGCATGATGCTCTGTGCATTACCCTGCATGGCCACATGTTGTCACTGTTCCTCTATGAGAGAAATTCTCTGTGCATTACCCTGCGTGGCCACATGGAATCACTGTTCCTCCATCCAGGAAATGCTCTGGGCATTTCCCTGCATGGCCACATGGTGTCACTGTTGCTCCATGCAGGAAATGCTCTGTCCATTAGCTGGTGTGGTCACAAGGCGTCAATGTTGCTCCATGTGGGAAATGCTCTGTGCATTACCCTGCCTGGCCACATGGTGTCACTGTTGCTCCATGCGGGAAATGCTCTGTGCATTACTGTGATGGAGTAGGGACTGTCTGTGTGGGGGATGGGAGAGCAGGGGGTGACTTTAGGACCGGACACGTGCTCAGCTTGTAACCTGAGCTAGGCGGGGGGAGGGGTCAGCACCTTTGCCCGGGAAGCTGGACACAGCAAATGGCCGGCTGGAGGGAGTTGGGTTAGTTCAGTTTCGGTTTTGGTCTGGGTGGTTTGAATTCAGGGATTCCCAAACTGGGAACTAAGTTTCCTGAACCCCTAGAAGGACTTGATTGTGGGGTCCTGCTTGTGCCTCCAAGCTCTGCCGTATCCTTCGCTCCTGTTGTCCAATAAACCTTCTGTTTTACTGGCTGGCTGAGAGTCACTGTGAGTCCCAGGAAGAGGGGTGCAGGACCGGACTGTCCCACACTCCGTGACAGACCCTAAGCCCCTCCGAGACCCCTGCAGCCTGGACGTAGGTATCTGTGCCTCCCACCAAACACCTAAGACACTCAGAGATCCCTCCAGCCTGAACTTAGGTATCTGTGCCCCCCACAAATCCCCTAAGCCCCCGAGGGACGTATACAGCCAGAACATTGGTATCTGTTCCCCATATAGACTCCATAAGCCCCTTGCAACACTCCAGTGTGCACGTAGGTATATGTGCCCCTCAGAAACCCTCTAAGCCCCCAGGAACCCCTACAGCCTGGACATAGGTATTTGCACTCCCACAACCCCCCTAACCCCCCCCTCCCGGGACATCTACAATCTGGACGTAGATATCTGTGCCCCTCACGAAACCTCTAACTCCCCCTGGGAACGATACAGCCTGGACATACGTATCTGTGCCCACTCGAACCCCTAAAACCCACTGGTACCCCTACAGCCTGGACATCATAGGTGTCTTTGGCCCCCACAAATCCCCTAAGACTCCCAGGATGCCTCCAGCCTGGACGTAGGTATCTTTGCCCCCCACTAACCCCCTAAGCCCCCCTGGTAACCCTACAGCCTGGATGTAGGAATATGTGCCCCCCACGAACCCTCTAAGCCCCCATGGGACCCTAGAGCATGGAGATTGGTATCTGTGTCCCCCCCAAACTCTCTAAGCCCCCCAGGGACCGCTATGGCCTGGACATAGGTATCTGTGCACCCCAAGGCCCCTAAGATCCCCCGGACCTCTGCAGCCTGGCTGTAGGTGTGACGGTGCTGCCCGTGGGAGCCAGCTCAGCTCACTCAATCAGAGTGAATTGCAAACAAAACAGGGCAGACAAATCCCAAACGCTGCTGGTTATTTCAATACTTAGATTTACCAAGCCAGCACAAAACAGCTTCTGTAGTACCTCACTGGTTACTTAGAAGTTTAAACCACGCAGTTCCCTTAAAGTACCCAGCCTCAGGCCTCCGTCCAGACACACCTGTTAGATATGATGATGATTCCTGAAAATCTTACTTCATCATATAAAAGAAAAGATTCTTCCGATCCCAAAGGATCAGCCACATAACCAGGTTCAATTATAACTTAGATTTTACCTAAAATACATGCTATAGCCAATTCTTATTAACTAAGCTAAAATTTATTAGAAAAGAAAAGAGAGAGAGTGAGTGTTGGTTAAAAGATTAATAGACATATAGACTTGAATTCAATTTTTGAGGTTCAGATACAAAGTAGAGATGAGCTTGTAGTTGCCAAAAGTCCTTTTAGAAATAGTCCATAGGTTATAATCCACTGTCCATATTCAGGGTGGCTCCAGTCAATGACTGGGGATCTCAATCCTTGTGGCTTAAGGTTTCCCCCTCTTGAAACCCAAAGCAGATCTGAGATGAAGAAGGATCGTGTCCCAGGTTCTTAAACATTTCCAGCAGCCTTTCAGCCTGAGAAAACAATAGGCTTAACTCTTCTTCCAAACATCCTGGCAATTAGTACATCCATCAAACAGTTCAGATACAGATTACCACAACCTTCAAAGAGACACAGAGAATAATACTATTTCACTCAAGTATCATCATAAATGTTAATATTCTTTTTTTGCTCTTTGAATTAAAACTAGAGCAATAGACAAGACTTCTTTGCTGACATCACAAGACCTGAGCAAACACCTCCCCTTCTACCTCTAACACTGCAGACTTGCATTTCAAAGCTCTGTTCATTTACATATCTTGTTAACCAGTTTTTAAGGTTCACCCACGGGTCAGGTCAGTCGGTGAGGTGAGTTAATTAACTCTTTCTGGCCCTGTCACCTTTCAATGAGATATTAGATTATACTTATGTCAGGGACTCTAACCCAGACGGCAAAGTTCGTTGTCTGACCGCGAGAGAGACAGGCAACACCAGCAAGGTCCGATCAAAAGCTCTTTATTGACAAGTGCACGCATCAATAGAGAGCAGCTCGTCTCCAGAGAGAACCAGCCTGCTCTTTACATCTTAGTATAAGCCTATGTAGACAGTTCCGTCGCGTCATAAATTATTCACTGGAGCAACCCACCCCCTTCTTCTAACAACTAGAAACTAGACACCTTTAGTATACATGCATGCCTAAAGTTAGAAATGTAGGGGAGTTAAAAACAAACAAAGAACAAAACCAGGGAGCGAAAACAAGGAGGCTGGGAAACTAGGACTCTTATCAGTTCTTCGAAGGAGCTGCCCGAACACAGCACATCTGGTACTATGCCAGGAATGCAGCTTCTCTCTTATCTCACTTTTTCCCAGCGCTTGTGAGACATGCTGCTGCTTCTCAGTGTTTTCCACTCAGGGATTACCCACAAACCTCTGTTAGCCTGACTTTGGTCAGGTTGGCATACCTGGTTTTGTCTGCTATATCTTTATTCAGGCCTAACAATTATAATGTCACAGTCTCGGGGAGTTGACTGCTGCAGCTCCCCGTAGACTCTGCCTGCGCCTCTCACCGAGCTGGAGTACAGCAGTCGAGGGGAGAGCACTCAATGTATTGCATCTACACTAGACGCGATATATCAACCCCCGCTGGATCGATCGCTGCCCACCGATTCGGCAGGTGGTATAGACATACCCCGAGTATCTGGTGATCGGAGCTGGACCCCCGAGGGGGACACATTGAAGGAACTCAGGGGTTAAGGTGCCTCTATTGTCAACTGTCAGGGCTGCTGTGGCTCAGAGGAGGGTGCTTAACTGCCTGGCAGGCTTAGGCGCCGCAAGCCTTGGAGGTGGGAGAAGTGAAGCGGCCACGGCGTGCTCGGGGTGCTCGTGCTCGGAGCAGGGGTGAGCTCGGGCGACGGGGGTGCCGCAGGGCAGAGCAGGAGAGTTGCCACAAGAGGGGAGCCTCAGGGTGGAGGGGGGAGCTGCCACGGGTGGGGCGCCTCAGGGCAGGGGTGCGGGGGGGGGAGGGTGCAAGGTGGAAGTTTCGCCTAGGGCATGAAACTTCCTTGCAACGGCCCTGCCCCACGCCCTGCCTGCAGCCAGCCCTGCACCCCCTGCCCTGCCCTGCCGGCAGTCAGCCTCTGTCTCCAGCCAGCCCTGCACCTTCTGCTTTGCCTGCACCAGCCGCATCCTCCCTGCCCTGTCTCCAGCCAACCCCTGATGCACCCCCCTGCCTGAAGCCAGCCAGCCACGCAGCCCTTGCCCTGCCTGAAGCCAGACCCTACCTCCAGCCAACCCCACATCCACTGGTGCCCTGCACTTCCCAGGGCAGTAACCCTGCACATCTGCTTCAATGAGGGGGGCAGGGAGCAGCTGGGACCCACACATGTGCACACCCTAGGGTGACCAGACAGCAAGTGTGAAAAATCGGGACGGCGTGGGTGGTAATAGGATCCTAGATAAGACCCCAAAATTCGGACTGTCCCTATAAAATTGGGACATCTGGTCACCACAGCACACCCCCAGGACTCCTGAGTTCCATTGCTGGGTTTCCTATTGGTTCCTCTGCTGGTTGTTTTCCTTTTTCTGGGGACTTTGGGCAAGTTGCTCCCCACTCTCGGGCTCTGTCCCCAGCAGTCAAATGGGGATTTCATACCTTCCCGCTATTGGAAAGTGCTGGGAGAATCCCCCAGCAAAAGCTGCTCTGACAGTGCTAAGCAGCATCTGACCATTCAAGGTCGGAGCTCACTGCCCAGGAGGAGTGCTTGGCTCTGGGGTTTCACTTCAGCCCAGTGTAGAGAGAGAGCCCTAACCATGGAGTTTGGCTCAAGAAGACCAAGTCTCCAATTTGTTAAGGGTGTTTTGAATTTCAATCCTGTGCTCCAAAGTGCTTGGTGTCAGTTGTAAACTTTAGGAGCATGCTCTCCACTCCATTTTCCAAATCATTCATGAAAATATAGAATAGTACCTGACACCGGACTGATCCCTGCCAGACCCACTAGGTTCACCCTCCCCGTTGGGCAGCTAAACATGGAGAAGGGCTCCTGGAGTCTTGGCTTTCAACCAGCTCTGCACCCACATTACACTGATTGCAGCTGGACTACATTTCCCTCGTTTGCTTCTGAGAATGTCCTATGGGACTGTGTCGAAAGCCTTAGTAACACCAAGCTAGATCCCATCTATTGTTTACTCACCTCTACCAGGCCCAGAACCCTGCCAAAGAAGGAAAGAGGATTGGTTTGGAATGATTTGTTCTTGACAATTCCACGCTCACTAGTCAGAAGAACCAAATCATCCTGTAGGTGCTGCTGACAAACTGAGTGTTTAAGAATGTATTGCAGGATCTCTCCAGCTATGGCAGTCAGGCTAGCTAGTCTGTAAGTCCCAGAGGTCTTTTTGTTCTCCTTTGAAAGATAGGTCCTGTCTTGTTCATGGATGGGAAGATGTTCTTTTTCAGGGGTCTCAGACGAGAACTGGGGCACAACACCTGGTTTGTTAAGGCCACAAAAACGGAGGCAGGAACCTCTTCTCTGCTGCTGGCAAAGAACCACAGGTACCTAAAAGATAGGGACTCACATCTTTGAATGGGCTTTAAAAAGGCAGTGGTTAATAAGTTTGGCCCCGACCATTTCTTGTTTCCACAGACTAGACATTTTAGCAAACTTTAGAATTCCTTGGTGCTAAACACTGTGAAACTCCCCTTTCTCCTTCACAGAGGGCTTTAATACCCCTTATCTCACTTGGGCTCTAAACTGCCCATAGTTCGAGAACTGTTCCTGTTCCGATTGGACAGATGGGAGAAGGGAAGTGACCTACCCAAGGCCTACACAACAAGGCGATGGCAGAGCCAGAAAGAGAAGCAACCAGTTCTGACTCCTGTTCTAACAGATGAAAACACCCCAGAGCCCAGGAATCGAGATGGTGGGAAAATTTCATTCAAACCGTTTCTGTCCGAAAATCCCATTTAGACTAAACCAGTTTGTTTCTCAAAATCATAACAAGTGGGATGAAAGATCTTTGCAAAAATATTTTGTTGCAAAACAAAAGCATCTCCTCTTTGTCAGAGTGTGTTAAATTGTCTCCTCGCACACAAAGAGGAGACACTTACATCTCAACCATTAGATAAGATGCTTCAATCTGAGCTAAGTCGTTGCTACTATTAACAATTTCAAAATAAAAAAATACAAATAAAATAGACGATTTCAGCTAATCTATTATGTCATAATCTGGGAAACTTCATATTATGCACTACTTCTAGTGACACTCCCAAATGGATCCGCATCCTTCACCCACCATGAGGTAGGTAAGAGCGGATCATTATTATCCCTACTTGAAAGAGGGAGAAGCTCAGGCTGAGAAAGGAGAATTGACTTGTCTTAGGTCACACAGCCCGTCAGAGGCAGTGTTGGGAATAGGACCAAAGAGCCCTGATTTTCAAACAAACCATCGGATCTTGAATTTCAGACATTGAATGACCTGAATATTGTGCTCTCAGATGAGCTCCAGACCAACAACAGTGACAGTAATTATTCAGCAAGTATTTGAGGAGAACTGCAATGTTAGAGGGAATCATCAACTGCTCAGAGACAATTAATGCAGAGAAGCAGCAAAATTAATCAAAGATAGAACTGGTTCTGACTTATTTACTTGATCTTAAAAGAGAACAACAAGGACCTGAGTCTCCTCCCTGTCAACATCCCCCTGCTCAACCAATCAGGGTAGAGACGGAGGACGGGAGGCTGAGGGTTCTCACCAGAGAGCCCAAAGGATGGCCCAGGTCACCGGTGGGGATCACTGCCCGAGCACTATTTCAGTCCCACATTTTTGGGTGGACCTTCCATAGTGGGAGCTGCAGAGGACTTCCCTGCAACACACACACACACACCTCCGTCCTGTTGTTGGGAAGGGAACAGGAGAAAGGACAAAAGAAGCAAGAGAAGAAGAGGAGGGAGGGATGGAGGAAGAGGTGAAACAAAAAGGACAAACCCTAATGTCCCCAGCGATTCTAAGGGACAAAATCCCAGGTGCGCAATAAAATTCTGCCTCCTTAAGCTCGTGTTTTCCATGCCTAGAATTCACTTGTCACCAGATAGATCAGACTGAACAGGTTTCAAACCTCCAGGAGGCTCTTACCTTCTAAACAGGGATGGCTGTTTTCTAGTAAAATCACTACAAGGGAAGGAGGAAACTCGGAAGAGGTTCCTCCTGGCGCTCACGTCCATGACCCCAAATAATCTCTCAGTCCTCAAAGAGAGACCTGGAGAAGGAAACGTGCTGAAGCAAAGCCACAGAGGTCTCTGAGGTTTCCCTGGCCCCTCGCCCCTGTCCTGCCTGGCTGATGTCAGCATCTCTCTGTGAGGTCACCACCTCCCCACCACCTTTGACCAATAGTCTGAGGTCCTGCAAACGGCCTTTGTGATGTCACTGCCACACCCCTCCCTTGCTGGGCTAATGTCCTGCCCCTGGCCAGGCACTTTGGAGGTTTGAGCTACTCCCTGTGGATCACCCCACTCAAGGAGCATTCGTTCTAGGCAGCAAGCCGGCTAGACAGGAAAACATCAGACGCTGCTCCCAATGCTACACTCAGTTTTTCAGAAATTAGTCGACTTCATGGTCAGAAGACACCATTAGAGCATCTAACCTGCATATCACAGGCCTCCTGTATGACATAACAGCTACTTTGGGGGCAAACACATTCCAGAAAGGCATCTAGTCTTCATTAAATGACATCAGGAGATGGTGAATCCACCACTTTCCTTGGTAGCTTGCTCCTGTGGTGAATCATCCTCGCTGTTGACTACTGTGCCTCAGTTGTAATATGAATTTGTCTCTTTTCACTTTCCAGCCATTGGGTCTTGTTATGCCTTTCTCTGCTCCATTCAAGAGCCCGTAAATACCCAATCTTTTCTCTCCATTAAGGCCCTTCAACATTTCAATGAAATCACCTTTCAATCTTCTTTTGATAAGCTAAACAGGTTGAGCTCTTTCAATAGCTCACTGGAAGGCATTTTTCTCCAGCCCTCAGAACATTTGGTGGCTCTTTGCTGCCCTAGCTCCAATTTCACAACATCTTTTTCAAATGAGGATACCAGAACTGGAGGCAGTATAAAGGTTGTATAAAGGTAAAATTAAATAGGTTGCAGAGGAGTTTTTTTTAATTTCGGCTTTTGTTGCTAAAAATTTTGTCTCTCTGCAGTGAGAAAAAACACTCCCCGAATGCCAAAATTTGAGCCATGAAAAGCGGCAGTGTGAACAGCGCATCATAGGTGGAGCTGTGCTCCCGGTGACAAAGCTCCTGCCCCTCATTGGAGGTAGTTTGGCTTTGTTGCAGGGGAAGCTCTCTCTCAGCGATAAGGACGGCCACACAGCGCACCTTACAATGGCATGGTTAGAGTGGCACAGCTGCACCGTGGTAAGGTGCGCGGTGTAGACACAGCCTCAGAGCTGGGGAAAGCCGACAGGCGCTGAGGAGCACAGGGTTCAGACAGAGACATCCGTTAGGAGAGGAACTATTCACAGGGATTCTCTATAGCCTAGTAAGGTGGAGAGGATGGAAGATGATAATGTACAGGTAGGTTCTGATGAGAAACAGTGAAATGAAAGAGTCTCTCTCAATTACATCATGTAATAGCAGACAGCTAAAATGGGACACATTTTAGAAGTGCTTAAATACAAACGCTAAACGTCTAAGTACTAAGACTGGTGAATTTGAGTGCCTGGTATTGAGTGACGATATTGATAGAATAGGCATCACAGAAACCCTTGCACCCCCTCCTGCACCCACATGGGGAGACTGACCTGTGTGCATGGAGCAGCTGGCATTGCTGCCCCCCACTCCTCCCTGAAACACTGCTCATCTGGGCACCCCTAGGGGCTGTGGGATGTGGGGGCAAGAAGTGAGATCATCCGAGCTCCCTGCATCCAGGTCACTTTCCTCAGCCGGGCTGCATAGCGGGAGGGCAGAGAGCAGCAGCTTCTGATGCTCCCCTCACAGCACAGCCCAAGTGGGAAAAGTGACCAGGACGCATGGAGCACATAGGGTTGCTCCTTACTCCCCTCAAACCTCTATGGACCCATGGAGGAGCATTGGGGCAGGGGAAAGCAGTGAGCACCTTTGCACTGCCACACGGTGCCCTTTGACCCCTGGAGCCCTGGGCGGCTATCGGGGGGCACCACCCCTAAGGCCGGCCAGGCTCCCCAGAACGAGCAGCAGAAAACACAGAGACTGGCCACACACTGAGCAGTGGTAGCCTGGGCGGCTCGTAATGGAGGCTCAGGGGGGAGGGGCGTCATAACATTTTTTCCCAGATTTGGACCTTAGCGTCCAAAATATGGGTGTTAGCATGAAAACCTCCAAGCTTAGTTACCAGCTTGGACCTGGTAAAGCTGCCACCAGCCAGGGATTTATACAGTGCCTGGCTCGCTGTGGTCTCCCCAAAACCTTCCCCGGGGGACCCCCAGACTCAGATGCCTTGAGTCTCACAACAAAGGGGAATAAACCATTTCCCTTCCCCCTCCTCCCCTCCAGGTGTTCCCTCCCTGGGTTCCTGGAGAGATATACAGAAGCAAGCTCCGTGAATCTAAACAGAGGGACTCCCCCCTCCCTGTTTCCAGTCCTGGAAATAGAAGTACCAAGATAGCTAATCTCTCTTCCCCCTTACCCAGAGGGTATGCAAAGTCAGGCTAGTAAATCTAACACAACGAGATTTTCCCCCTGACTTCTTCCTCCCACCAATTCCCTGGTGAGCTGCAGACTCAATTCCCTGGAGTCCCCACTAAAGAAAAAATCCAACAGGTCTTAAAAAGAAAGCTTTATATAAAAAGAAAGAAAAGGACATAAAAATGGTCTCTCTGTATTAAGGTGACAAATACAGGGTTATTTGCTTAAAAGAAAAAAATGAATAAACAGCCTTATCCAAAAAGAATACAATTTAAACATTCCAGCAACTACACACATGTAAATACAAAAAAAACCAATATAAACTTATTGTCTTATTATCTTTGTACTTACAACTTGGAAACAGAAGATTAGAAAGGCAGGAGATAGAAAAATCACTCTCATAGCCGAGACGCCACAGACACAAGACAAAGAACAAAGAACTCACACACAAACTTCCCTCCCACTCCCTGCTACAGCCCGGGGGCTGCAGCAGGGGCACAGAGCTTCTCTGGTCTCAGGGCCACAGCGAGGCAGGGGTAAAGGAGTGATAGGGTGGGGCTGGTGGGGGAAGGGGTGGAACAGAAGTGACAGTGGATGGGGCCATGGGTGGAAGGGGGTAGAGCCACAGACAGAAGGTAGGGGCATGGTTCTGGTGCTGGGGCCCCCACACTTGTTCTCCCTTTCCCGGGGGTTTGGCATCACTAGCCCCGGCTTAGCGAGTAGGGTTCAGTGGTCCCCATAATGTGGGGTGCGACTCCTAGGGGGACACAGAGGAACATTCATGGGGGCACCTCAGGACCTGAGCCAGCCCACATAGAGGGCAGGGAGGGAGCACCACTCTGCCACAGCTCTTCCCCAACCCCACCCTCAGCCTGAGACTCTGGCTCCCAGCCCGGCGTCGACCCCTTTACCCCTGTCCGTACCCCTCACCCCAGCAAGCAACAGCCCCACTCCTCCCAGCCCCGGTTCTTGACCGTGGCTTCCGAGGGGCCACAGCCATGGCTAAGAGGGCACGATGTGAAATGTTTGGGGACCACTGGTTTAGGGTGACGTCCTCAATCACTTCTCTGCAGTCCAATAAAAGCTATTCCTCACTCACCTACCCCTCCATCAGGACGGACTAGGTATGTTCTGCTGCCCTTCACTCATACAGGAAGGAGAATAACATTTCATTCCACTCAATCCTAAAGTCATTTGTAACCCAAGACCATCCCAAACTGGTCATTTTGGGGAAGCGGCCCCATCATGCTGCATAGCTAGGCAGAGTAGGTGTGTCTATGCAAACACGGTCTGTTCCGGAAGTCTTTCCCCAGCTCCTCACTAGGTGAGAGAGGGGAGCTCATTCAGACCCTGCTTTCGCTTAGTATTTAAAAACTCCTTAGTGTCCCTATCTCTGCCGGCCTTAGATTTCTCCTCCTGTCCGTTTTTTGACAGCTCAGATGAGGTGACCGAGTGGTTAAGGTGATGGACTGCTACCCCATTATGCTCTGCCTGCATGGGTTCAAATCCCATTCTCATCAGAGGCATTTAGTCTTCACCCTCCTTTATAGACAACCATCTCCCCCTTTGGTACAATAACAGATCAAACAATGTTGCTTGTGTTACCCAAAATTGGGTCAGTTAGTAAGCTTAGAGAGGACTAATAATGCCCCTCCCCCCCAGAGTTTGGCAGAAAGCAGCACATTTATTAGCTTGATAGCTAAGCTCAAAAGAAGGGATGGGGGAGGGTGTCACATTCATACTCACGCTCCCAGGACAGGCCTGGCAGTGGAGATGTCAGGATCCTTTAAGGTAAGTGTCCCACAGCGCAGCGATGGACGGTGCGATGAAGATCAGTCTCCCTGAGGTGCAATAGAATGTAACACAGCGAACCACTGGCCAGATGGGCCGGGTGAAGGGCATTCACTGGAGGTACAAAGGAGAGTGGGAAAGCCACTTCACAGGCATTCAAAGCAGGAAAGGGCACAAGCTGGGGGAGTTTAACAGACCTTTTGAGCATACAGGTTATACAGAGCATACAGATCACTGCTGCTCCTACAACATGATAAGTTCTCAAGCAGCATGTTTCTTACTTTGCCCATCTGTCAATTTTGATGATTATTGATGGAAATATTTTGCCATTGGGTTGTGTGTTTACACAGAAATTGACATTTACTAACAAATACACAATTCTTCCAAGCCTGCCTAGTCTGCAGTTGATGGGTTTAGAGGGACACATTCACTCTTCCAGGTCCCCATTCCAGGCCTGTGCTCTCCAGGTTGTCAACTTCCCGCACTGCTGGGATCCTTCCCTCATCTCCCCCCAAACCACTGCCCCACCCCCACTTCCGGGGTCCCCTCCCTACACTGTCTAACTCCACTGCTGGCAGGATCCCTTCCTGTTCCTTTCATTTCCTGCCTCCACTCTGGGCAAAAGCTCTGCACTCTTCCCACACCAGAAGTTGAACCCAGGCCACCTGGGTGAAAACCAGGAATCCTGACCACTAGCCCATATGGGACTATTGTTGCATCTGACGAAGTAGGTATTCACCCACGACAGCTCATGCTCCAATACGTCTGTTAGTCTATAAGGTGCCACCGGATTCTTGGCTGCTATTATTACTACAACTCAGGTCTTGGCTACACTGGAGAGTTACAGTGCAGGTGGTGGCTTTACAGCGCTGTAACTTACTCCCCGTCCACACTGGCAAGGCACATACAGCGCTGTATCTCCCTGGCTACAGTGCTGCATGTGCTCCACCTCGACCAGAGGAATAAAGAGAACAGAGCTGGTGATGCAGCGCTGGGGTGCCAGTGTAAACAGTGATTAATCTTACTACGCTGTCACTGACCTCCGGAACCTTCCCATAATGCTTTTAAGTAGAGATAACGCTCTTTGTTTTGGTGTGATGCCTCTGTTTGCTTTGCTGTGAGCTCAAGGCTCCCGGAGCTGCTTATCTAAAAACCAAACACAGTTACTGTTTGCAGTGAATGAGCAGAGGCAGGGGGATCCCTTTGGAACACCCACAGCTGGTGTTTGCTTGAGGAGAGAAGCAGCCGGGTGGGCACGGGGGAGGGGGGGTCTGTTTTGGATCAGCGGCTTATCTGGTCTGTGAGGAAAAGAACAAAGGCGGCTATTTGCATTTAGTGAATGAGAGAGGGGTGGGGGAGGAGGCTTGAACTTGCCAGGCAGGGAGCTGACACAGTGTCAGCTCCAAAAATCCACTCGCTCTGTCTCCCCCACGCTCCGTGTCACACTCCACCCCACCCTCCTCTTTTGAAAAGCACATTGCAGCCACTTGAATGCTGGGATAGCTGCCCATAATGCACCACTCCCAACAGCGCTGCAAATGTGGCCATGACAGAGTGCTGGTAGCTGTCAGTGTGTCCACACTGCAGCGCTTTCCCTAAACAGCTGTAGGAAGACAGCTTTAACTCCCAGCGCTGGACAGCTGCAAGTGTAGCCAAACCCTCTCTAAGCCGACCCCTTATGAGAACAGCAGGGACTAGCATGACTAGATGTCCCGATTTTTGGGTCTTTTTCTTATATAGGTGCCTATTAACCCCACCCCCATCCCAATTTTTCACATTTGCTGTCGGATCACTCTAGCAGGGGTTGCACACAGGGCTGCATTAACCTTCAGGTGCTGAGGTTTCCCTCTCTCCATTCCCAGAGCCTGTGATCAGGAAACAGACATCAGGGCTCCCACGTGCTGCACAGACCATGACTGAGATCAGACCCCATATTATGCAAGGTGCTGTACAAACCCTGGGCAACACTGAGACACCCAGGAGGTTCCCCTCAATTTCTCTGAGCCTCTGCTGCCCAACTTCTTCTGAATCCCTCTGGCTCACCCCCCCCCCACAAAAAACCCACCTTTCCAAACAGTCCTTCTTTCCTTGCCCCCTGATTCTGGTTTCACACCCTGGGACCATCTCCTCTCTTTGTCTCTCCCCCTCCAGGTGAAGCAGAGATGGAGGCAACTTCAGCCACTGGAGTCAGCCTCAGCGAGCACTGCAGCCGGCCCCGGGAGAGGGGGGGTGTTTGCAGACACAGGAAGGGAGCAGGGGGTGCTGGAAAGAAGGCGGCAGGAGAACAAAGCTGAGAGACCCAACATGGGGAAATTCCAGGGGGCGGGGCTCTGACACATCCCAGGTGCGGACAGCTCCTGGGGGCGGGGCTCTGGCTCAGCTCGGGGGCAGGGCAGCTCCTCGGGGCGGGGCTCCAGCACAGAGCAGGGGCGGGGCAGCTCCTGGGGGCGGGGCTCCAGCGTAGAGCGGGGGCGGAGCAGCTCCTGGGGGCGGGGCTCTGGCACAGCCCATGGGCAGGGCAGCTCCTGGGGGTGGGGCTCTGGCACAGCCCGGGGGCGGGGCAGCTCCTGGGGGTGGGGCTCTGGCACAGCCCATGGGCAGGGCAGCTCCTGGGGGCGGGGCTCTGGCACAGCCCATGGGCAGGGCAGCTCCTGGGGGCGGGGCTCTGGCACATTGTGACGCGGAGCCCGGGCTGAACAGCTGCTTCCTGGTTCTCCACTGCTGCCAGCTGGCTGGCGGGGGCGGGGGGGGGAGAAGCCGGAGCTGCAGGCGGGGGAAGGGCGGTGGGACATTGTGACCCGGAGCCCCCGGGGAATGAGAGGCGCTGGGGGGGCAGGAAAGTGACTCTGCCCCAGGGAGCCTGGGAGAAGCCTTGAAGGCGCCTCGGCCCCAGTGGAGCTGCAGGAGGATCCGCCCGCCTGCCCCGCTGGGATGGGGGGGCCGGGGCCCGGCCGTCGTGTGGGGGGGAGGGGCGGACCCCGGGCCAGGCGGGGGGGGCGGTGTATTAAATCCCTCCCCATAGCAATGTGCTACTCCCGGGCACTGCGCATGCCCAGTAACAGCCGCTGAAGCCGCTGCCCTTCCCTCTGCCCGGACCAGCCGTAACGTTCCGCCGGGCGCTGGGGGCGGGGCTGGAGCGGGGCGGGGGAGTAACAGGGAGCGTGGGAGGGGCGGGCCCAGAGCAGGAAATTGATGGGCGGGGGGGGGTCAGGCAGCTGGAGGCAGGGTTCGTGGGGGGCTAAAGGGCACAATCCGGGCTGGGGGGAGGAGCAGGAGTTGAGCTCAGGGTGAGGCGCTGGCAGAGCCCCCCCCTTTGGTGTGAGGGCGGAGGTGTCGAGGGGGGAGGAGAAGCCGGAGTTGCAGGTGGGGGAGGTCACTGGGGTGGGGGTGTAGATCTGTCTCTGTGCAGCCAGGACATTCCCGGGGTGGGAGGGAGGTGAGTTAACTGGATCCTGTCCCAGTTTTTGCCACTTCCTCCCACACACACATTCTCTCAAGATTTCCCCTTTTCTCTCTCATTATCACACGTGGCTATAAAATCCAGGGAGATTCTCCTCTCCCCTCCAATGATCAGCTCTCTAATTGCCTCTGATTTTCCCTTTTCTCTCCATACTTCTCAAATGTCAATTTAAAATCTCTCCGATGGGGGGTGGATTTTCCCACCCATTTCATCTGCAGCGATTTGTCCTTGTTTGGGTGGGAAATTGTTGCCCTGGGTCATTCCCCAGAACATGGCTCCCACTGGAGTGGGATGGGATGAGGTTCCCGTTCTCTGCCAGGGCAGGGAAGGGAAGGGAGGAGCACATCCCCCATGGAGACTGCCCAGACCCCATTTCCCAATTCCCCTGCGGCCCCCTTCCATTGTCCAGGGAGCCTTCCAGCTCCCCCCCCCCGCCCTTAAATCAGCTCCTCAAAGGGCTCTGAGCTGCTCACGTGAATGGTTGCCCCGTGGCCGGGGGGGACCATCACATTCTGTTTATGTATTGGACAGTCATATAAAATCCAGTCCAACAGTCCCCCTTTTCCACTAGTTATTTAATAGCAACATCAAATCCCCTCCGATCTTGGTGGTTTTCTCTCATGTTATCAAATGTCGTTTGTGACAGGGTTCTCTCTGCGTGTCTCAAAGATTGATATAAAATACCCCAAACATTTGCCCCACTTCTCTCTAGTTGTTTTATTTCTAATTGAATATGATGGGTTGTTTCCCAATGTGCTAAGATGCAGCCGCCTCTGGGGTGGATCCATGGTGGCCATTATTTGCTAGTGACAGCCCGTGGATCTTTCTTGCCCTCCAGGCCTTCCATTCTCCTGTTAAAGAAGCACTCCCCAGGCTCCCTCTGCCTGTGTGACTGGCCAGCAGGAGGTGGTGTTAACTTTCTAGCCACTTCTCACACTCTGTGAGGTAACACTTGCAGGGGCAGGGAAGGTGTCTGTGTGGGGAGATTGCAGCTGAAGGGGCATTGTGGTAGGGGGAGGCCTCTGGGTGGCTGGGCAGGGGGTACCCTAGTAAGGTTGGTGGGTTGTGGAGGTTTGGGGTTTTTGGGGGTGGTGGTTCTGATGTGCCCATCCCTGAGGCTATGGGTCCTGGAGGTGGGTATCGCTGGGGGCCTGGTGGCTGCAGAACAGTGGGGGTGGGTGTCTCTTGGGGAGGCGGGACAGAGGGTTAGAGGGAGCCTGGTTCTGTGCCAGGGGCTCTGTCTGTGCTTCCCCCGCTGGTTCCTGGTTTTGTTGCCATGCCCAGTGCACAGAGCTGGGGGAGGGGATCCCTGGCACTAGGTGAGGGCATGCCAGGGAAGCAAAGTGATGGGTCGCACTGTAAAGCATCAGGGGGTCACACTGGGCAGAGGAGGGGGTCCCAGGCAAATGTCAGGGTAGATCGTTCTGGAGGGTGGGGAAGTTCCTAGGCAGGCAGTGAGGGACTGAGTTCCCAGTGGGGGGGGGTCCCTTGAGGGGGTCCCTGGCTGCTGGGGGCTCTTGGTGGGGGGAACCCTTTGGGATTCCCAACCTGGCAATCATGGTGTGGTGGGGGTTCTCTGGCCGGTGGGGCTTTGAGGGGTATCTGGGGTCCCTGGCCAGGGACTCTGGGGGCTGCGTCCCAGGGAATATCTGATGGGATCCTGGCTGGGGGGTGTCTGGGGCCCCTGGCTGGGGGGTCTGGGCTCTGGGTACTAGGGGGTGTCTGGGGGCTGCTGCTAACCATGATCCTTCTCTCTGGTCAACTTGTACCAGAGTCCTGGCTCCTAGTCACCAGGTCACCAAGTCCATTCCCCAGTCACGTGCCCTGTCACTGTGATAACTTTCTGTCCACTTAGCAAACACTGTTAGTGTGAATTCACAGAATTTACTTTTCTTCTCTTTTGAAAACTGCAGGAACTTTCGGTTCCGTTTGGAAAATTTTTGCCCCCAGTCCTTGTCCTAGATCTGCGGGGGTGAGGGAGGTGGGAAGGGAGTCAGCACTGCCACACGATGGTCTTTTCCACAGCGTTCTGAACTCATTCTTTCTGAAATCCGGTGTCATTGAGACCGTTGTTAATCCAGAGTCACTGTATGGAAAGACAAGGAGTGATTCCAGATGGACAGTGGGTCAAATGAGATCAGCCATTCTCCCTGTGAGGAGGGGTCCCATTAGCTGCTCTCCCCAGAGAGCTAAAGGAGGGAAGCTGCTCATACACTCCGTCCCTCTCTGCTCAGGATATTGGGGTTCAGCTTCCTGGGTCAGATGCTGCAGCCTCCATTGTGATCTGGGAGACCAGGCTTGGCAGCTGCTGCTCCCCCAGTGGGGCTCTGTGCTGGGAAGTGACCTTAATTAAAGCTTCTTCTCTGCCCGGCCCAGGGGATGACTTTCTGCAGCTGGTCCTAGCCCCCTAGGGCAGTCCTGGGCCCTGTTACTACTAAATTCTGAGCCAGAGTCTCCAGGTAACTGAAAGACCTCAGGGAATGTCCTAGGGTCTGGCAAGAAAGTGACTCTGCACAAACACCACCACCTCATTTCTCCTCCCATTAGCGGTTGCCAGGAGGAAATCCAGCCATGGGAGAGCAAAGCCCCCAGGAATGGGACTGTCCCAGCCAGAGGGGCAGGGAGAGAGGACAGGGGAAGGAGAGACTGAAAGGGGCAGTGGGAGAAATGAATGTGGGGGAGAGATTTCCAGCTCTCTAGTCCACCCAGACACATGTATTGCTGCATCCTGGGGCAGAACCACTTTCCAGTGAACAAAACAAGGATCAGACAGAGCAAAAGCCAGTTCCTGACTCCATATTCCCCCTGCTGGGGTGTGGCTGCCGTGGGGTCAGTGTCTGAGGGAATCCCCCACAGTGACTCCTTTGGTTCTGCTCTTATCTAGCCTTGTGTTCAGAGAAGGGGTGAGGGGAGAGAGAAGGGAGGTTAAAAATGTGTCTGTGGACTTAGCCTGGCAGGAGGGGCCAGGTCTAAATTGTAATAAACAGATTGAGCATTTCCCAGCATGACAGAATCTAGGGTGTCTGTCTGCAGGGAAAGGGCCTGGGGGAATTGTGATGTGAAATTAACTAAAACCGGTTCTGAAACGCCCACAACTGCCCTTCTCCCCCAGACAGGCTGCAGAATGTTTTGCTCCAGCTCATCCCAGCCTGGCGTGGGACAGGGAAGAGAAATGGCTGCAGTGGAGTCAGTCCAGGTAGAGATTATCGGGGGGTTGCTGGTGGGTTCCTGCTGGAGGAAAGGGAGAGCAAATACACCAGAGGTGGGAAGGTTTGCAGAGTCTGATTTGGAGGTTGGAGCGGGGCAGGAAATTCACAGCGTGGGGAAAGGAGGAGGCCAGGGTGTGGCAGACCTGCTGGGAGTTATTTACTAAGTGGCCTAGATTCTAGGAACAGACCCAGGAGGTTTGGAGGTGGAAATGCCCTAATTTGTGAAGAGAGAAAATAACCCACCTACATGGAGCTAGTCAAACTGACCAGACTCCTAGTGCTGGAGCCTGACCTCATTAACCATCAGCTGCTGTGAGATATAAAGGGGACACCCATGAGTCAGGCTTATTGGAGCTGCCTCTCCCTTCCTATCCCGCTCCTCACAATGAGGAGGGTGTTGGGCATCCTACCAGCGAGCTCTCCCTGGACCCTGCTAGGGGCTCCATCTCCTGTATCAGTCAGTGGCTAGTAGGGGGGTGATGGATATGCTGGGAGAGATAAGGGGCTCTCTCTTCATCCCCTCACCCTGGCATTTGCTGGATACTCTGAGCCAGGTCGAGGTGGGACTCTCCTGACTATGATCCACCCAGAGCTTCCATTTGATTCACTCTTCTCTGCCACAAATAGTGGGGCAGCAAGTCCTTAGTGTTGGACTCTTACTCTTTCAGGGGCTGGTGATCTTCAAGGAGATGGCTATGTATTTCACCAGGGAAGAGTGGGCTCTGCTGGACCCCACTCAGAGAGCCCTCTACTGGGATGTCATGCAGGAGAACTATGAGACTGTGACCTCGCTGGGTAAGGGTTCCTGTCCCTTCTGTTCTTGGAAGGGGAAATGAAGAGTGAAGGTTCACGCCACCCCCACAATGCCATCTGTACCCTGTCCTGTTTCAGCATCACCCCAATAGGCCAGTGACACACATAATACCAGAGACCCTCCTCTGCTGCAGAACACTTTGGGAACAGAGCACAGGAGCCGTATTGCACAGTGTCAAATATCTCCTGTTTGCTCAAGTGAAACTGGGGGTTAGGTCTGGCATAACTGTCCCATACCCCTAATCATTTTTGTTGCCCTTTTCTGAATCTTTTCCAATTCCAATATTTCTATTTTTGAGATGGGGTGACATGTGCATGCAGTATTCAAGATGTGGGTGTATCATGGATTTATTTGCTGTTTTTACAAATATGATCTATGAGATATTCTGTCATATCTATCACTTTCTTAATTATTTCCTACATTGTTCACTTTTTTTCACTGCTGCTGCACATTGAGTGGATGTTTTCAGAGAACTATCCACAGTGACTCCAAGATCACTCTCTTGAGTGGAAACAACTAATTTAGACCCCATCATTTTGTATGTATAGTTGGGATTGTGTTTTCCAATGGGCTGCACTATGTGCTATCCTGTCATCTAGTACTGCTAAGATCCTGGATTCAGTAATATCCCTGCCCTTCCTGTTCCCTTTCTCCACCGAACCCCGCCAGCCCATGCTTCCTGTTCCCAGCTTCCCCAGGATTCTCGCACTGTCTCTGAACCTCTCTGTCAGCAAGAAGCAGTGCCAGGGACACTTGCCCTCTGTCTGGAGTCTTCGATTTCTGGGACATGGATTTACTTTCTCTGTGTTGTAAGAGGCTCTGTCATAATGAGTGTCTGTGATGTTACCCAGAGTACAATCTGGACTGTTAAATAGCTGTACCTCAGTCCTCCAGCATGGGGTGCCTTTTCCACTGTTTTCCCGCGAGAACAGCCCCTCTTGGCCAATTATCACACAGTCTCCAGCATGTAACTCACTCCCAGCTACACAGTATTGAGTGCTGCTAGACAGCCACTCATGAATTACACCTCAGGAGAAAACCAGCAAATTCTCAAGTGCCCAACTTTCCCCCAGAAATGTGCATCTTGCACTGTCCAGCACGCTACTGAACGACCCAAGCTCATATGAAGTCTGTCATTTCATCAGCGGAAAATGACATGCACCAGCTTGTTATCCCAAACAGAGTTTCCAACACACTTCAATCCACACATACTGGTTAGATGAACAATAAACCAAGATTGTTAACTACCAACAACTAAAACTAGGCCCAGTCCATGAAAGGGGCACTCCCAGGAGAGACTGTACAAAGGCTGGAACATGAAACACCTTTGTAAACCTGAGACAGCTGCCTTGGGGACAATGACAGGGAGAATCCCCCAAAGTGACTCCTTTGTTTCTGCTCTTCTCTGGCCTCCGATTGTTCCTTCCAACGTGGAGTACTTTGCACTTGTCTCTACTGAATTTGATCCTATTTACTTCAGATCATTTCTCCCGTTTGTCCAGATCATTTTGAATTTTAATCCAATCCTCCAAAGCACTTACAACCCCTCCCAGCTTGGTGTTGTCCGCAAACTTGATACGTGTAAGAGAGAGACTGTTACTGGGAGGGTTTCCCCATGTGTCAGAGGGTTACACCCTGGTGGGAGGGGGCTAGGCCTGTACTGGAATAAGGTCACTCTGTGCTTCACAGTGTGCTAGAACCTAGAATGTGCATTAGCAGGGGAAAAGCTGGGGGGAATCGGCTTGTGGAATGGACAAAAGCCTAGTCTGAATTCTCACACCTTGCCCTTTTCACCCCGGCAGGCCAGAGAATAACATCCATGTTTCGCTGCAGATCATCTCGTCCTCCCAGGGGCAAGGAAATGGCTGCAATGGAGCTGGCTCAGGTAAGAGATTATCAGGGTGGCGGGCTCTGCTTGGAGGTTGAGGAGCAGTAAATGCATAAGAGGGTGGGAATTGCTAGAGGTGGTGGGAAGCAGGAAATATCTCGGGTGGAGAAAGGGAGGGGACAGCATGTGACAAACCTGCTGAGACTTGTGTAGTGTAGGGCATGATGGGTTGTCACCCCCAGGAGGCAGTTTGTGGAGCTTCTGGGAACTGCTGTGTCCTCTAACCCTCACGCTGGGCTGGCCCTTCTCACACTGCTTTGCTGGAGATTTCGCCAGCCTCTCCAGGGCCTGTTATCACCCAACACAACAGCAGGTGGCGCCATGCAGCCAACTAAGCTACCTGAGTGCGTTACCTAAGCCACTCAAGGACAGATAGAAGACAAGAGCCAATTTCCCACTCCCCAACCTTGCACACTTGCTGTAGTATAAATCCAGAATGATACCATCTTATAGTGCACAGGGATCTCTATAATACAAGCTCATTAATGTAGTTCCCCTTCCCCACGATATGGGACAGATGTGCACAACAAGCTGAGATTTTCCCCAGACACTTCACTCAAAATACGCTGGTTAAGATAAAGCATCAAACAAGTTTATTAACTGCAGAAAGATAGATTAAGTGATTATAAGTGATAACAAACAGATCAAAGCAGATTATTTAGCAAATAACCAAAACTCAGACTAAGCCTAACATACTAGATGGATAGAATTTGAATTAGCAATTTCTCACCCTGACTGATGGTACAAGCAGTCCCCCAAGTTTCCATACACAAGCTAGAAATCTCTTGATACTGGGAGTAGCACTTCCCCCACATCCGTTTTTGTTTCTCAGGTGTTTCCAGAAGTTCTCTTGTGTGGAGAATGAGGCCAAGAGATGATGTCACACCCCACCTTATGTAGCTTTTCCATATGGTGGGAACCTTTTGTTCCAAACTCAGTTCCTAGTCCAGTTTGCTGGAAAAATACAGGTACTAAAATGGAGTTTAGTGTCATGTGGTCTGGTCACAGGCCCTGCTGAGTCATAGTAGCCATGACTCATAGGCTGGCTGAAACATTCACAGGAAGGCTAAGCTCTTCCACAGTCCATTGTCTTTGTTGAGCCATCAGCACTGTCTGGCTTCTTCATTGTTGTACCTGAAAGGCTCATTGTGGGTGTTACCCAGAGTAAGCACATTTGAAATACAGATACAGAGTCAATATCCATAACTTCAGATACGAACATGATATGTGCACACAAATAGGATAATCATATTCAGCAAATCAGAACTTTTCCAGTGACACCACACATGATGCATCTTCTACAAAATAGATCATAATTATGTCCTAATCATATTATAATCATACCACTATGATGAATATGGGGGTGTAGTGTCAGATAGGTCCTAATTTCAAGGCACAGGAGTTGGGAATGGAACTTCCCCTCTTTGTGGAACAGGAAATAACCCTCCAGCCAGGGCTGGGACAACTTCCCAGACTCTCAGCGATGGAGCCTGAATCTACTGACATTTCATTAATTACCACCAACCCCAATCTTTGTGGCAACTGTAAACTTTATCAGTGATGATTTTGTACTCTCTTCTAAGTCATGGATAAGAATGTTAAATAGCACAGGGCCAAGAACCAATCCCTGCAGGAACCTGCTAGAAAGAAATCCACTCGATCATGGTTCCCCATTTACTATCAGAGTTTTTAATCTATTTAATGTATGCCGTGTTTATTTTGTATCATTCTAGTTTTTTTTAGTAAAAATATTGTGCTAATCAAGTCATGTCCCTTACGGAAGTTTAGGTATATTACACCAATACTATTAGCTGCAACCAAACTTTTGATCTCATCCAATAAGGATATCCCGTTAGTTTGATAGGCTCTATTTTCTCTAAACCTTTGTTAATGGGCACTACAATTCTGACCTTCTAACTTCTATTCTTTATGATTGACTTCCCCTTTCTTCCATATATTTTATTTGGAGAGTGCTTGGATTCCTACCAGGGAGCCACTATCAGGGTCCAGAGACAGCCCCATCTCCTATATTAAGCTCTGGCTAGTAGCTATGTGATAAATGTGAAGACCCTGCTTCTGTCTGTCAGATGGGAGACACAAAGGTTCTCTCTTTCTACCCTCTGATGCCTCCTGGCTGCTGTAAGCAAGGTGGGTTGGGACTCTGTTAACATGTGCCTCCCGGAGCTTCCATTTCCCTGGTGCTGCTGTTCCGTGAATAGTGGGGTTGTGAGTGGGTCAGCAGGTACTGAGTATTGGACTCCTGCTCTTTCAGGGGCCGGTGACCTTCGAGGAGGTGGCTGTGTATTTCTCCAGGGAAGAGGGGACTCTGCTGGACCCCACTCAGAGAGCCCTCTACAGAGATGTCATGCAGGGGAACTATGAGACGATGGTCTTGCTGGGTAAGGATTCCTGTCCCTTCTGTTCTTGGAAGGGGAAATGAAGAGTGAAGGTTCATGCCACCCCCACAATGCCATCTGTACCCTGTCCTGTTTCAGCATCACCCCAATAGGCCAGTAACATACATACTACTAGAGACCCTCCTCTGCTGCAGAACACTTTGGGAACAGAGCACAGGAGCAGCATCACACAATGTCAAATATCTCCTCTTTACTCAAGTAAAACTGGGGTTAGGTCCAGCATAATGAACAGAAGCTTCCTACCCCCAGCCTTCTCTCAAACCCTGAGCCTTCTCTACCCAAACCAGAATGTGCTTGGGGTGTAACAAGCAGGCGGCTGGAGTCAGAGCTGCCAGTCCAGGGTTACTTATCATACAGACACTCAGTGCGTCCTTGAACGCTGGCTGGGAGTATCCAGACAGGGGAGCTCCAGCAGCAGAACACTGAATCTCACCCAGGATTACAGATGACACAACTCCTCGCCGATCTGGATTGCACCCCAGCATGTGAAAATGGCCTAGGTTGGTAGTGACATTTCTTGAGACATGGAGAGTCTTGCTCCCATATCACCAGGTGTAATAAAAATAACAGGAAAGGCCAAATATGGAAAACTGATTGTTCAGCTTGCTTTTGACCTGCATCATATTTTGCAATATATTCCAAATAAGGAAATTAACGTGCAACGTATGTGTCATTGTTTGTGGTTTTAAACTGTAAAAGGCTTGTGTGATTTTTAGCTCAGGAACAGTATTCCAATAGCTGTCGCCCCCTGCGTGCTTGTAACCAAGAAAAGAGCCTCAGGCTGAGCTGATTCAAATATTAATCCTGTGGTCGTTTTCCACAACAGCCTCAATAGGTCCCTGTGATGGAATGTAAGGCTACATCTAGACTACCCACCGTATCGGCGGGTTAAAATCGATTGCTCGGGGATCGATATATGGCGTCTCATCTAGACGCCATATATCGATCCCCGAGCGCGCTTATATCGATTCCGGAACAACACCAACCCCAACGGAGTTGCTGATTTGACAGGGGGAGCCGCGGACATCGATCCCGCGCGGTGAGGATGGGTGAGTAATCCGATCTTAGATATTCGACTTCAGTTACGTTATTCACGTAGCTGAATTTGCGTATCTAAGATCGATTTCCCCCCGTAGTGTAGACCAGCCCTTAATGTCTTCACACCTTCCCCCTGCAGGAGAATGGCTGTTTGACCAGCTGTTTGCCTTGCTGTCTCTGAGGAACTGGTCTGTGGGTGTTCCCCAGAACTGTAACTTTTTCAGTAATATCATACTGTAAAATCTCACAATTTTACATACAGTGTTACTACACATTTTAACAGGAGGATAATATTCAGTAGGTTATGTGTTTTCTAATGATACCTCACAAGCCATACTGGGTACAAAATTGATCATAATTTTCTAGAAGAGTGAACACAGGGGTACAGATTGACACAGTGTCTGTGTGTGTGTTCCCAGCAGATATGTGGGTATTTCAATCCCTCATAAGCACAATGTTTGGCATCTTCAAGGACCTGGGGAACTGGTCCTGGGAATTCACTAGTTTAGCAAGTGTGAGACTGCATGAAATTGTGAGACACTTTGGTATTAATAATAAAATAATATAATCTGATAAAATTGCAATGAATCATGCTAGGTATGCCATGTAAAGTGTCAGTGAAAATGTTATGATTTGCCAAGTATGATAATTTTGTTTCTATGTTTCTATCACCTTTGTATTGTGAGTTACAGATATGTAAGGTATATCTGTATTTCCAGACTTGTGCAGTTTTTCTGGGTGACACCCCCAGACATATTGGCATCAACATTGCCTAGCATGTTTGATGGCCCATTGAGGGTCATCAGCTGTACAATGAACCTATGGACCAAGGGGACACACCTATTGAGTCAGCAAGACATGCCGGGGTTTGCCTGTGTAATGAAACCTCCAAAGCTTTTCCATGCCATGTGCTGTGAAGCTTGTGTTTGGGACACAGGAAGTACAAGCCACATGGCAAAAGGAATATAAAGCGCAGCTGCATCATCTCCATCTTGTCTTCAATCCCCCTTCCTACCTCTGGAGCAACTTCTCTACAAACTGAACCCTGGAACAAAGGACTGAATGACCCATCCAAGCTGTGGATGCGTTCCAGACAGACTTTCAAGCCAGCAACTCACCAATACTGCTAAGAACCTGATATATCCATTTTGGAATGTATCTGACTGCTTTTCCATTTAAATTCTTTCTGTCTTTCTTTCTTTTAAACCTTTAGTTTAGATGCTAAAGAATTGTCTGGAAGGATGGAATTTAACTTCATTCTTTCATTTGTTCTTTCTTCTAAACATTTAGTTTAATTGCTAAAGGATTGGCTGGCAGCATGGTATTTTGGATGAGATCCAAACCTGGGTAATGTGGCTAACCTTCTACCCACCCACTTCCTGGATCCAATTAGGATCACTCTCCTGTTGCCCTCTGGCCATGCTGTATCACAGTGAGCAGAGTTTTTAAATAACCTCTCACTGTACGGGACCTAGTTGCTGATTAGGAGTCAGAGAACTGTCATGCAATAAAGGGGGCCGTGTGATTTCTTTTTTCAGAGTCTCGTTAACCAGTGTGTGGGATCAGAAGCACAGTTTGTGACTGGTCAGTGAGTTTAACTTCAGTGTTAACCACCAGTATGGGGAGCATCTGCTCTCCCTTTTTTCAGCCTGCTCTGACCTTGGCATTTTCAGTGAGGACTGCCCCAGGCACACTAGGTCACACTAAGCACTGAAGATAAATTAACAGAATGTTTTTGATGATCAAGTTGTATGAAATCAACTGAACTCCTTTGTTTTCTTTCATCTGAGCGGAGTTTCTGGTTTTCCAACGTGATATGATCTCCCAGCTGGAACAAGGGGAAGAGCCATGGGTCCCAGAGCTCCAGGGTTCAGAGGAAAGAGAGATCCTGAGATCTCCCCGCACAGATGAGGAAACATTAAACCAACTCAGAATCTGTAAGTGCCTGAAGGAAACATCTAGGATGCCCTACAAAGCTCTTGGGAAGTCTCTCAGTTCATTATTGTCCATAGCAGGGGTCGCATCCACAGGGTAAATATAGCTCAAGGCTTCCTATAGATGCTAGCAGACACCGGGCAGTAGCTTTCTCCCTTCCCCCTGTGAAGTTGGATGGGATGTGAAGGCTGAATTGATCCCCTCCTCTCTCCTGTTGGGGGGAGCTGAGTTCCTGATTTTTATTTGTCCTCTCTCCAGCACTTGTTTTGGTTTGGCCTTCCCCTTTCCATCCCTGTTTGAGGTTTCTGTCTCTATCACAGCAGGTGATGCAATGACGTGTGAGGTTCAGCACAGACCAGAAAAAGAGCAGGGAAACCAGCCAGGGGAGAAAATGGATAAATTTATTTCCTGTCAGGGAACTCAGAAGGGCCTTAAGGAAACCAGAATACAGCAGGAAATCTGCAGGGAAAAGCAAAAAAAATACATGTGCTGAGTGTGGGAAAAACTTCACTTACAGATCAGGCCTTTCTCAACATCAGAGAATCCACACAGGGGAGAGGCCCTGTGAATGCAATGAGTGCGGGAAAACTTTCAGTCGCAGCTCGCACCTTATTGGGCATCAGAGAATCCACACAGGGAAGAGATCCTATCATAGAATCCTAGCTTATAAGGGTTGGAAAGGACCTCAAGAGATCATCTAGTCCAACCCCCTGCTCAAAGCAGGACCAATTCCCAAATGGTTCCCTCAAGGATTGAACTTACAACCCTGGGTTTAGTAGGCCAATGCTCAAACCACTGAGCTATCCTCTCCCTCCTGAATGCAGTGAGTGCGGGAAAACTTTCAGTCGCAGCTCACACCTTATTCGGCATCAGAGAATCCACACACAGGAGGGGTCCTATGAATGCAGTGAGTGCGGGAAAACCTTCAATCGCAGCTCTCACCTTATTCAGCATCAGAGAATCCACACGAGCAAGAAGCCCCGCGAATGCCGTCAGCAGGCCTGCACAACTCGTAAAGTGGTGATGTAGAGAAATCTCTGTATTAACTATCTCTATAAATCTTTATAACGTTGCATTGTGTTATTTTGTATTAAGTATCTTTATCTTTATGACATTGCATCCGGCATGATGTTATTTTGTAATTCATATGACTTGGCATTGTGCCTCTCTATTTTCATACAACTTTGTATTAGATCCCTATATAGAGAATTGGTAGAAAACTTTGTATCAAATGTTATAGCCCCTAAGGATAGTATAGTTAAAGTAAAAGAAAACATGTGCCTTTTTGCTAGAAGTAGAATAAGATCTTCCCCCGCACTCTGTAATCAATTGCTCTATTGACTGAATGAGGTGTGAATGAGTGAGGCTTGGAAGACACCCACCTCCAGACAGCTACAACAGTTGAAGAGGGAATGGGAGCCAGAGCAAAGGACAATACAACTTGTCAAGTGGGCCCAATAAAGAAGAGCAGACATATTGATGGCCTCAGGGATTAGAAGCAAGCACCTTCTTTAGAAAACACCCTCTTTGAGCAGCATTGGGACAACACCCAGAGAAAAGCAGCACAAAGACCAACGGACCCAGACCCAGATTTTGAATCTGGTCTAGATTTGCATAAGAGGGAAGCTGCTATAAATGCGAGGTGTCTTGCAGAAGGACCCCGGATCTCGTCTTGTCACCATCAGACCATCGATTTGGATCGGTAGAAGTCCGGCTCCACCCCTCCCCCATCTAACTCACCTGGCCAGTGCAGTTAAGGGGAGCAACTAGTTGGTAACAACAGCAAGACGGAGTGTGTTTATGTCTGTGTGTGTGCGTGAATGCATGACTGTGATATATATCTCATGTGCATATCATAGAGTATTAATTGATACCTGTATTACTAATAAATGTGGCATTTTGCCTTAATCCCCCTGAAAAGTTCCTGTACAGTACTTTGAGTAAAACAGCGAGGGCCACAATACTCCAAAGAAAACAGCTGAGGACCGAAACCCCCCGGCCCTGCGGAAACACCCCCCACTCAGGACCTCCCAGCCTGGCGGAAACACCCCGCCCAGCCCTGCAGAAACAAACCCTCCTTCCCCAGCGCCGCCCCACCAAAACAGCTGTGGGTCAAAAAGGAAGGTTGGTGGTGGGGAGGTGTTACTTGATGTTAAATCAACCAGGGACTCCCAGCCAAAGAGGTGGCTGGGAGCCCTCAGGGTCAAATTAAAGGGCCTGGGGCTCTGACGACTGGGGGAACCCGGAGCTTTTCAGGGCTGGGACAGGGATTTAAAGGTCCCAGAGCTCCTGCTGCTGAGGGGAGCCTGAGCCCTTGAAATCCCAGCCTCACTCCATCCCCTGGAGCTGCCGCCAGGATTCAAAGGGCTCTGTGCTGCCTGCAGCCACAGGGATCCCTGAGCCCTTTAAATCTCAGCTGCTGCCGGGATTCAAAGGGCTCTGGGCTGCCCGTGGCGGTGGGGAGACCTGAGACCTTTAAACCTCAGCTGCGGCCGGGAATCTCTGCGAGCAGCCCAGAGCCCTTTGAATCCCGGCCGTGGCTGGCAGGCCGGCTTTAGGAAGTGCGGGGCCCCGCAGGGATGACTGGGGAAAAAAAAGCCTTTCAGTTCTTAACAACCGGTTCCCTATAAAAAGTTCTGCCACAGTATGTATTTTTTGTACCAGTAGGGTTACCATACGTCCGTATTTTCCTCCCAGATGGCGATTTAAGAACCAAAAAGCCTGACATGTCCGGGAAAGTACAGATGTATGTTAACCCTACCTAAAAGTTCTTTTTTAAAAAGATGGGTCTGAACTAGAAATGAGCTCTGCCACTCCCTTAGGGTGTGCTAGGGTGCACATGTGTGGGTCCCAGCTGCTCCCTGCCCATCTCATTGAAGCAGGTGTGCAGGGTTACTTCCCTCGGAACTGCAGGGCACCAGTGAACATGGGGCTGGCTGGAGGTGGGGGAGGGGGAGGATGCGAGAGGTAGGGTCTGGCTGCAGGCTGGGCAAGGGGTGTGGGGCAGGCTGGAGACAAGAGGTGTGGGGTGGGCTGGCTGGCTTCAGGCAGGGCCACAGGGAGGGTGCTGCATGGGTTGGCAGGGCTGGAGACAAAGGAGTGTGGGACTGGCTGGCTTCAGGCAGCGGGGTGCGGCAGGGGTTGGCTGGAGACGGGTTGGTGCAGGGCTGAAGGCAAGGCAGGGGGTACGGGGTTGGCTGGAGACAGGGCAGGGGGTGCAGGGCTGGTGCGGGCAGGGCAGGCAGTGTGGCAGGGGCTGGCTGGAGACAGGGAAGGGGGTGCAGGGCTGGCTGGAGACAGGGGTTGGTGCAGGGCTGAAGGCAAGGCAGGGGGTGTGGGGCTGGCTGGAGATGGGCAGGCTGCAGGCAGGAACTGGTGCAAGCAGGGCAGGAGGTGCGGGGCTGGTGCGGGCAGGGGGTGCAGCAGGGGCTGGCTGGGGATGGGCTGGCTGCAGGCAGGGCAGGGGGTGCAGGTACAGGGGGTACAGCCCATCCTCTATGGTGAGTGCCTCCTTCTCCTCCTCCTCCTCCCCCCTCTCCCACTAGGGTAGCAGCAGCAGCCTGGGGCTTGGGGGCTATTTCAAGGGCCCGAGGCGCCCCTGCTTCCACTGCCCCAGCTCTGTAAATAGCCGCGGGAACCCTGGGGAAGCGGCGGGGCTCCAGTGGCTATTTAAAGGGCCAGGGAGGTAGAAGCAATGGGAGTCCTGGACTTTTTAAATAGCCCCCAGAGCCCCGCAGCCATACCCCAGGGCTCCAGCAGCAGGGCTCTAGTGGCAATTTAAAGGGCCTGGGCTTCCAGCCCCTGCTGGGAGCCCCAGGCCTTTTAAATTGCCCCCTGGGGAAACTGGGCCACCCTGGTACAGCGCACTGGCTTTTGCTGGTACTGGGGCTTGGGTGCGGGGTCCTCTTAGGAGCGAGGCCGATTCAAGGGAATTGGTTAAATTGGCCTAAAGCCGGCCCTGGTGGCTGGGATTTAAAGAGCTCTGAGCTCCCCGCCCGCCTGCCCAGAGCCCTATAAATCCTGGCTGCGGCTGAGATTTAAAGAGCTCTGGGCTCCCTGCGGCTGCGGGCAGCTCAGAACCTTTTGAATCCCGGCCGCGGCTGAACTTTAAAGGGGTTTGGATTCCCCGCGGCTACGGGCAGCCCAGAGCCCTTTGATTCCCGGCTGCGGGACGCACAGTGAGACTTCACGGGCCGCACGTTGCCCGTGGGCCGTATGTTGTACAGGCCTGGCATGGAGGGGCAAAATAGGTAAGAAATTTCCGTGGCCTGTCACTAGCAAATAGTAGCCACCATGGATCCTGCCAGAGGTGGCTACATCTTAGCACTGTGGGAAGCAACCCTTCACAGAGACCATTTGTCTTGTGGTTTGGGATACTTCTCAAGACATGCTGCACTCAGAGTGACCCCCTCATCCTGTGCCAGCTGGAGAAAAGAAAAGGGGCCAGCCAACTCTCCCACTACCAGCTGCGAACCACTGATCCCCAAACAGGGGGAGGCCTCTGGCTTTGATGTGTATTAAATATCAGGCTGGTCTCTTTCTTTGGCAAATATCTAACAGAGCTAAAAGAGGGAACAAATGATCCTCAAAGGAGAGGGGAAAGACAATCACTGGGAAATGTAATCCCCTGCAACATCCAGAATGGAGAGCGACTCAGGGCAACAGGTTCCCCCGAAGGAAGAAGTTTTTGGGATTTAGAAACATAAGGAACAGCACAAAACTTGAGAGGATTGTTAATTGACATTTGATAATGACACAGAGGGAAAACCTGAGCTTTCAGATCAGTGTTCAGAAATGAAAGACAAAGGGTGGAAATCAGAGATTTTGGATCCATTTTGCAAATTATAGAGAGGAAAGTGGAAAATCAGAGGGATTTTATATCAGTTGTTGATAGGAGGTAAAATCTGAGTGTTTCACATGAATACTTGGTAAATGAATAAAGAGGAAATGGGCAACATTTGCAAACATTTTGTGTTCAATAATCTGAGAAAAGGTGTAAATCTGAGATTTTCTTATTATTTTATAATTAGAGACAGGAAAATCTCAGGGCATATTCAATTAGAAATAGACAACTAGAGAGAAGTGGGGCAAATGTTTAGGTTATTTTATTTGAATCTTTGAGATTTGCAAAGAAATTGTGTCACAAACTGCATATTTGATAACATGAGAGGAAAACACCAAGATCTGAGGGGAGAGAGTCACTTTCCTGTCAGGGCCCAGTGCTCCCTCCCCCTCCCCCTCCGGGGTCTCTCACTCACTGGGGGCTCCAGGCGGGGCTGGTGCGGTCAGAGCCTGGGGCTGCCTAGGGGGCAGGTCCCAGCTGGAGAAAGCCCCCCCCACCCCGGCCAGGATAGGAATGTGCTACTGGTAGCAGCCTGGGGCTGGACCCTCTCTATGGGGGACACTTGCTCCCCCCTCCCCTTCCTGGCCCTTCCCACGCCCTGTTGCCAGCAGAGAGTGGCCCCCCCAGCCCAACCCAGAGGTGTCCCTGTCTCAGGCCCCCCCCAGCCTCTGCCCAGTTCAGAAATCACTCGGGGGAACCATTTCCCACCTACACAAGGACAAATCACTGCAGGTGAAAATGGGGAGAAACACCCCAAACCTGAGATCTGAACTGGCCATTGGCAAAGGGGAGAGAAAATGGGGCACAATGGGGGGAGGGGAACAGGGAACTTCTCAGGGGTTTGAGGGAAGGGGGTGTCAGCCTGGATGTTGCTTGTTGCTCTCTAGGGAGAAAGGGGGCAGGACAGGAGAGGAGGGGGATCTCCACGGAGGGGGCAGTGGTAATTCCGAGGGGATCTCAGCCCTCCCTTTTTCTCCCCGCTCCTCAGGGGTCACCTGCTCTTCTCCCCTCGCCCCCCGGCCATGTCTCGGCTGCACAGACATTTTCCATCCATCCCTTTCCCAGGTCTCCCCCCTCCGCAGCCCCTGCCCGACCCCACGCAGGGGCTGCTAGGTGTAATGCATGTTCAGTAGGGATTTCTCCCCTACTAATGCTGGGGTGTCCTTCTCCTATAGGTTAGTCTACTAATGATCTCCTCTTGGTGCCATGTGTGTCAGTTCATTGCCATGGCACTCGTGTGCTTAGACATCTGAGGATGCTCTACAGAAAAGCTCCTTGAGTGAGGTGATCCACAGGGAGTAGCTCAAAGCTCCAAAGTGCCTGGCCAGGGGCAGGACATTGGCACAGCAAGGGCGGGGTGTGGCAGTGACATCACAAAGGCCTTTTGCAGGACCTCACACTATTGGTCAAAGACTATTGGTGAGCAGGTGGTGACCTCACAGAGAGATCCTGACATCAGTCAGGGGCCAGGGGCTAGGGAAACCTCAGAGACCCCTGTGGCTTTGCTTCAGCAAGTCTCCTTCTCCAGGTCTCTGTCTGAGGACTGAGAGAGTATTCGGGTTCACGGACGTGAGCGCCAGGAGAAACCTCTTTCCAGTTTTCTCCTTCCCTTGTAGTGATTTTACTAGAAAACAGCCGTCCCTGTTTAGAAGGTAAGAGCCTCCTGGAGGTGTGAAACCTGTTCAGTCTGATCCATCTGGTGAGAGTTGAATTCTAGGCATGGAAAACATGAGCTTAAGGAGGCAGAATTTTATTCCGCACCTGGGATTTTGTCCCTTAGAATCATGGGGACATTAGGGTTTGTCCTTTGTGTTTCACCTTTTCCTCCATCCACCTGTCCCTCCCTCCTTTCTCTTCATCTCTTCTTTTGTCCTTTCTCCTGTTCCCCTCCCAACACCAGGACGAGTGTGTGCGTGTGTGTTGCGGGGGAGTGCTCTGCAGCTCTCACTGTGGGAGTTCCACCCAAAAATGTGAGGCTGAAATAGTGCTCAGGCAGTCAGGGCTGGATTAACCTTTTGTTGGCCCTGGCACCAAACATATTTGGGGGCCCCAGTGTAGTAACTGTGGGCTCCGAGTGTGGGCCTGGTGGGGCAGTGCCATTGGTGCCTTCGTATACCCGGTACTGAACCTCAGAGACATTTTTCATTTTGATCACACACCTCTCCATGACTATATGCATTGCCATACACAGCTCCCTCAGCCCGCGGGTTTTCTTATTGAGCTGTACACCCATGTGGGTTTACCAGTGTCCACAGTGAGCAGAACTTTCATAGTGACCAAGGAAACTCCCCACAGATTTATCTCTTTCCTCATTCAGACCTTCTCTAGCCACGTCTCCAGTACCCCCCATGTCACCAGTCACTGCATGTGGTCCTAGTCTCAGCTCAAAGTCCTAAAGCCAGCAGACACCTGATCATTTCTGACAGATCCCTCCCTCAGCCCCCATCCTGCCATGTGAGCAAGCCACCTGCAAACACCATTTCCCCAAAGTGAGGACTTAGCCCTTGGGAATCTGAAGACACCAGCGTCTCTCCCTCTGCTCCCATCTACATGCTAGTCTGCTACCTGGTCACCACCACCTCTCCCCATACTTGTTTCCTTTCTACTTTGGACATGCTCCCAACCAGCTGGAAGCTCCCTCTGCAAGCCTGACCTGCTCCCGCCTTCCCTGCTCCCCCGACATTCCTTTCCTACTGGTGACCTCTGTTCCTTGAGGTTAACTCCAGTGTCTTTAGGAGCTCTAGCTTAATGGCCCCAGGAGTCATAGAGCCACTTGTAGTTTCTCTAGCTACAGCCATGGGGCAACTGCCAGAGGCCAGCCTTAGACAGCTGCAGCTACTAGCCGCAGGAGCGGAGGCAATGCCAAGGCTGAGCATGCTTGAACCTTGCAAGGGCAGCACTAGGGACTCTAAATCCTCAGCACTGGCCCTAGGCAGCTGCAGACTCTGGAGTTAGGCACTTTCCTCCTCTAGGTTCCTGCATGGTTACAGAACTGCAGTAAAGTGGAACAATTATCAGCTTCTGTGATTGGAAGATGTCTGGATCCATCTAATAAGACCGTCCTACATAAATGAGGAAAGTTGAGGTGCCTTTATTATTCTTTTGTTCCATTCTTTGTTTCTATGGGGAATTTGCCAGTGCAATATCACTGTCTTCCTTTTAAACAAACAAAACTAAAAAAAAAAGTGTAATGGCTGTTGAAAATAGCAATTCCAGCCCTCGTTAGCACTGTGAAGACCCCAACGTTTGTTGCTCAATTTTCTCCTACTTTTTCTACAGTAAATGACAGTGGATCAGCATATTTGATTTGGGAGAAATGAAGTAACAGCTGCCCAAATTGAGCTTGAGCACTCCTGATTTTGAGGTGTTCAGATCTGGAAGGCAGGGGCTAGATTCCCTTTATGAATATTAGATACATCTGGAAAGGAAAAGTCAATTTCTATTTTCATGGCTCAGAAGTGGAAATCCTCCTGTCCTGTATCTGAAGCTGTCCAGGTCCAGTAGAGCCTCCCCTTCCTTACTTACCATTTTACCTTCTGGTGGGATCCACATACCTCCCTTGCCCAGCTTCAGATAGAGAGGGGCCCTGTCCAGTTAGTCCACCCAGTTCCATCTTTGGGGGCTGCCAGGCGAGGTCACACCAGCATCCCTAAGCCTGTCTGGGGAAGTCTTCTGAGGGTGCTACCTGGGCCAAAGCCTTCTACTCCTTGGTCACACCTCTTCCCTACTCACAGGTGGCACCCCCTTCTAGCAGGCAGCCAGCCAGCCCCCCAGCCCCAGCAAGCTGCAGCACATGGAGTCTCACAGCTTCCCCCCTCCCTTTCCTGTTGATAGCAGCCAAGGGAATGCTGGGAAATGTTCCTTCTCTGCTCCAAGGCAGGGAGCTGGTCAAGGAACTACAGCTCCCAGGGCCCTATGGGGTCTCAGCTCCCCTACTGAATATCCAGGCTGCTCTGAGGCTCCCTTTCTGCAGAGGGGAGGAAGTTACTGTTACAGGTCCCTTCAGAGCTTGGGCCTAGCACTATGGCACCATGTCAAATCCAGTACTGCTCCCAACTCTATCCAGCTCTGCTGCTGGCAGGATCCCTTCCTATTCTTTTTGTTTCTTGCCTCCCCTCCAAGGAGAAGCTCTGCATTGTTCCTGTGTGGGGAATTGAACCCAGGCTGTCTGGGTGAAAGCCAAGAATCCTAACCACTAGACCACATGGGACTTCCATAACACGTTTACATGTTCATATTCAATAACACAATTAAACGTAGCCATTCAAAGTAGCCATTTAAAAGAAGCCATTCAAAAAACTTCAAAAACAGACTTCAAAGAGAAATTGCAGAGTTACAACTGATCTGCAAACTTAACACCATTAATTTGAGCTTGAAGAGGGACTGGGGGTGACTGGCTCACTACAAAAGCAATTTTCCCTCTCTTGGTATTGACACCTCCCTGTCAATTACTTGGAGAGAGCCACATCCACCCTGACTGAATTAGCCTTCAACACTGGTTCTCCCCTTGTATGGTAACTCCCTTTACATCATGTTCCAATATATATTTATGCCTCTATCTGCAATTTTCACTCCATGCATCTGAAGAAGAGGGCTTTTTACCCACGAATGCTTGTGTCCAAATAAATCTGTTAGTTCTTAAGGTGTCACCGGACTCCTCGTTGTTTTTGTGAAATAAAAGCAAAATGCACTCTAAGCTGATCTTAACCCTTTCAATGTCCTTACAAACTTAGATGCTTCTCACCACAGGCCGGCTGGTGGCTTTTCAGCCAGGCTCTCCCCTTTCGTCAGCGCTTCAGTTGCTTGGTGTGGGGGTGTCTGTAGATGTAGGTGGACGAGAGAGACAAAGCATGGCAAATGTCTCTGCTTTTATCATGTCCTTTCTTCCCTCTTGGCTTTGCTCCCCCTTCAGAGTCAGGTGAGCATCACTGCGTCTCTCCAAGCAAGTCTGAGCAATTCCCCTGGGGTGTCCTCTTGCAGGTAAGTGATTGCACTGTAGCTCCCTTGCTGAACAATGGCTGTTGATGGGTTGTTTGACACCCTGTCCGGGTGTTGGTTACTTTCCTTGCTGTTGTCACTGGGGAGCTAATATTTGGCTGACTCCCCCACCTTACAGCATAGTGATAACCACACTGCACAATTCTCATAACTTCATATGCATGAATGGTAAACATCTATGGGTAGAGAAATGACTTTCAGCAGATCATATCCTTTCCCCTGATACCTTACAAGGCATGCTCTGTATATAAGATCACGATTATATGAAAATGAGGAATATGGGGGTTACAGCACACTCCCCCAAAGGTACAGAATGTCACACTGAGATTCTATTTTCATTTGTTATGTAACAGCATTAAAGAGATCCAGTGACTGACCAATGGCATTTTCAAGTGCTAAAATGGCAAGCGCTGTTGGTCTCTCATTGGCCATCAGCGACTGAAGATACGGTTTAATGAGCCAGAGCTTCAAGGCGAGGGTGGCTCTGTCCACTGCCTTCCGTTGCGCTGCTGGGCACCAAGTCCCTGGCGGTCAATATGTGAAGCTGGGAGAAGAGAGTGGGGTGGCAAGCGGTGGCAGAACTTTTGCCACCAGGGTCTAGCTGTCTAACTTCCTCTTCGTACTGCTGGGCCCCCGTTGCCTTCAGGTAACACAGGAACTAAGGCAGGAATAGGGTGAGGAAGCAAGTAAAGCCGAGCAAGGAAGGCAAAAGTTAATCTTATCTTCATGGGCAGCTCGCAATGACGTCCTTTTTCTGTGCCACAGCTGACAACAACATCCCAGACAGAAAAGTAACAGGCCAAAAAGAAACCTAGCAGATGCTGAAACAGTTCAGTTGGGAGCGTGCTAGACTAACAGGCTCTTCTATCCTCCTTTATGCACGGGCGGGATGTTTTCTGAGAGTGCAGCAGTTCCTTTAACTGCCACGAGTCCCTCATTTCAGGCTATGCAGCAGGAAAAGACAGCATGGGCTTCTGCACCGAGTTGGCCCACCTGACCTTTCATTCTTCTCTTGCTCTTTGTCAGCAAGGAGAAGAAAAAGAAGCTCTCCCTCAAGCTGGAGTCACACGGGCGAGGTAAGGACGACTTCCTGAGTGCTGGCTCCAGTCCTCTGCCCTGCCAGCTGACCTATCGAGGGGCTACCACCACATTCTCTAGATTTGTCCATCGGTCTGTGCCAGAGTGAGCAACAACCCAGTAGGTGGAGTTTCTGTAGTGTAGTGGTTATCACATTTGCCTAACACGCAAAAGGTCCCTGGTTCAAAACCAGGCAGAAACATGCTGGCTTTCTTTTCCCAGATCCCCTTGTTATTCAGAAAGGGCACTCCTCCTATTGGCCTGTCCCTGGGATAACTCCAACCCCTGCATGACAGAGGATGCTGACAGCAGTGGAGAAAGCACCTTGGTGTCAGGCTGGAGAACCTAGAGTAGTTAGGCCAGTCACCATTTGGAGGCTTGTGGCTTGGCCACCTCTGCTGTTGGAGGTTGGCCTATAGAGGCTCTCACTTCCTGCTGGGCTCCTTTGCGTGACTGGCCAAAGGAGGAAGTGAGGCAGGAATGGGGCAATAGAGGAAAGTTGAGCTGAGGAAGGCAGGGAAGAAGCTGTGCGGTTAAGTGGGGTTAGTAGAGCACCACCCTTCATTCTGCAAAGCCTGGGGAGGTGTGGTTGGCTGCTGGGAGGTAGAATCCTGTGCCTGCCTCTTGGCTTCCCAGGAGTGGCTACTTGCAGCCCAGGAGAAGAAGGGAGGTTCTGGGTGAAAGGAAAACAAGCAAAGCTGAGTCCAAGTGGAGAATGGCGGCTCCTTTATGGCCAACCTGGGGGCATGACTGATGGTTTTAGAGGTGGAGGCTGGGCTGGCTGTGAGCAACTGGGATCCAGGAAACCCCCACCTGCCCTTCTGAGGGCTGAACCCATGGAGGTGCGGTTGGCTGCTGAGAGACAGACCCCTGTGGCTGCCTGTTGGCATCCCAGGGATGGCTACTTGCAGCCCAGGAGAAGCGGGGTTCTGGGGGGAAGGAAAAGCAGCAATGGTGAGGCTGAGTGGGCTCCTTTCTGGCCGAGATGGTGGACTGTGGTGAGTCTGGGAGTTGCCTGTAAGCCATAAGTGGACGTAGTGCAGTGAAAACTGCTGCTCCATTCTGGCCGACCTGGGGGCGCCATGGATGACTTGGGAATGGGGGCAGGGCGCTGGCTGTGAGCAAATGGGATCCAGGAAGCCCCAGCCTGCCCCTCCAGGGGCCGAGTCTTCTTCTCTCCTGCCATGGGGAGCCCGACCTTAAGCCTGCCCAGCATGTGCAGCAGCTCGAGCATTAAGCCTTCCTGTGTGCATAACTGAACTACGCCCTAGTGTAATAAGGTGTAAAGTTTAGATTGTGAATTTATCTTTAATTTCCATGGTAATTTACTTTGATCTTTTATTCCTACCACTTATAATCCTTAAAACTCCATCTTTCTGTAGTTAATAAATCTGTTTTATGCTCTACTTAAACTGGTGTATTTTGCTTGAAGTTCTTGGGAAATCTCAGCTCCATTACAAGGCTGGTTCATGTACTATTCACAGTGAGGGAGGGGTGGACCCTGTGTAATAAACTCACACTGATCAGGCTTCTGATTAAGGCAAGATGGTATGATCCAGGGGTGCAAGGCTGCAGAGCTGTAGGGGGGGCGACTTTCTATCATTAGTGTTATGAGTGGCTGCAGAAGCATTCATGTAATTCAGTTGGCTGTGTCCCTACCTACGGATGTCTGTGTAAGTGCAATATCTGCCAGAGATTCACAGCTTGTCTCAGCATCACATGTGTGAGAGGGAGCCCAGGTGGTGGGACAAAGGGCTCAGGGGTGCCACTGTTCAGTTGCATCCCATAGATCCCATCACAGACTTTCAACAACCACAGCGGGTGCTCACTGAGACAGAGAGAGAGATGCCAAAATAGTGATATCCAGTGCCAGCAGACATCAAACTATCAGAAATTCTGTGAACAGAGAAGACCCTGCTAGTGGAAAATGGCTTGTGAGGTATCATTAGAAAATGCATAACCTACTGAATATTATCCTCCTGTTAAAATGTGTAGTAACACTGTATGGAAAATTGTGAGATTTTACAGTATGATATTACTGAAAAAGTTACAGTTCTGGGGAACACCCACAGACCAGTTCCTCAGAGACAGCAAGGCAAACAGCTGGTCAAACAGCCATTCTCCTGCAGGGGGAAGGTGTGAAGACATTAAGGGCTGGTCTACACTACGGGGGGAAATCGATCTTAGATACGCAAATTCAGCTACGTGAATAACGTAACTGAAGTCGAATATCTAAGATCGGATTACTCACCCATCCTCACCGCGCGGGATCGATGTCCGCGGCTCCCCCTGTCAAATCAGCAACTCCGTTGGGGTTGGTGTTGTTCCGGAATCGATATAAGCGCGCTCGGGGATCGATATATGGCGTCTAGATGAGACGCCATATATCGATCCCCGAGCAATCGATTTTAACCCGCCGATACGGTGGGTAGTCTAGATGTAGCCTTACATTCCATCACAGGGACCTATTGAGGCTGTTGTGGAAAACGACCACAGGATTAATATTTGAATCAGCTCAGCCTGAGGCTCTTTTCTTGGTTACAAGCACGCAGGGGGCGACAGCTATTGGAATACTGTTCCTGAGCTAAAAATCACACAAGCCTTTTACAGCTCAAAACCACAAACAATGACACATACGTTGCACGTTAATTTCCTTATTTGGAATATACTGCAAAATATGATGCAGGTCAAAAGCAAGCTGAACAATCAGTTTTCCATATTTGGCCTTTCCTGTTATTTTTATTACACCTGGTGATATGGGAGCAAGACTCTCCATGTCTCAAGAAATGTCACTACCAACCTAGGCCATTTTCACATGCTGGGGTGCAATCCAGATCGGCGAGGAGTTGTGTCATCTGTAATCCTGGGTGAGATTCAGTGTTCTGCTGCTGGAGCTCCCCTGTCTGGATACTCCCAGCCAGCGTTCAAGGACGCACTGAGTGTCTGTATGATAAGTAACCCTGGACTGGCAGCTCTGACTCCAGCCGCCTGCTTGTTACACCCCAAGCACATTCTGGTTTGGGTAGAGAAGGCTCAGGGTTTGAGAGAAGGCTGGGGGTAGGAAGCTTCTGTTCATTATGCTGGACCTAACCCCAGTTTTACTTGAGTAAAGAGGAGATATTTGACATTGTGTGATGCTGCTCCTGTGCTCTGTTCCCAAAGTGTTCTGCAGCAGAGGAGGGTCTCTGGTAGTATGTATGTTACTGGCCTATTGGGGTGATGCTGAAACAGGACAGGGTACAGATGGCATTGTGGGGGTGGCATGAACCTTCACTCTTCATTTCCCCTTCCAAGAACAGAAGGGACAGGAATCCTTACCCAGCAAGACCATCGTCTCATAGTTCCCCTGCATGACATCTCTGTAGAGGGCTCTCTGAGTGGGGTCCAGCAGAGTCCCCTCTTCCCTGGAGAAATACACAGCCACCTCCTCGAAGGTCACCGGCCCCTGAAAGAGCAGGAGTCCAATACTCAGTACCTGCTGACCCACTCACAACCCCACTATTCACGGAACAGCAGCACCAGGGAAATGGAAGCTCCGGGAGGCACATGTTAACAGAGTCCCACCCCACCTTGCTTACAGCAGCCAGGAGGCATCAGAGGGTAGAAAGAGAGAACCTTTGTGTCTCCCATCTGACAGACAGAAGCAGGGTCTTCACATTTATCACATAGCTACTAGCCAGAGCTTAATATAGGAGATGGGGCTGTCTCTGGACCCTGATAGTGGCTCCCTGGTAGGAATCCAAGCACTCTCCAAATAAAATATATGGAAGAAAGGGGAAGTCAATCATAAAGAATAGAAGTTAGAAGGTCAGAATTGTAGTGCCCATTAACAAAGGTTTAGAGAAAATAGAGCCTATCAAACTAACGGGATATCCTTATTGGATGAGATCAAAAGTTTGGTTGCAGCTAATAGTATTGATGTAATATACCTAAACTTCCGTAAGGGACATGACTTGATTAGCACAATATTTTTACTAAAAAAAACTAGAATGATACAAAATAAACACGGCATACATTAAATAGATTAAAAACTCTGATAGTAAATGGGGAACCATGATCGAGTGGATTTCTTTCTAGCAGGTTCCTGCAGGGATTGGTTCTTGGCCCTGTGCTATTTAACATTCTTATCCATGACTTAGAAGAGAGTACAAAATCATCACTGATAAAGTTTACAGTTGCCACAAAGATTGGGGTTGGTGGTAATTAATGAAATGTCAGTAGATTCAGGCTCCATCGCTGAGAGTCTGGGAAGTTGTCCCAGCCCTGGCTGGAGGGTTATTTCCTGTTCCACAAAGAGGGGAAGTTCCATTCCCAACTCCTGTGCCTTGAAATTAGGACCTATCTGACACTACACCCCCATATTCATCATAGTGGTATGATTATAATATGATTAGGACATAATTATGATCTATTTTGTAGAAGATGCATCATGTGTGGTGTCACTGGAAAAGTTCTGATTTGCTGAATATGATTATCCTATTTGTGTGCACATATCATGTTCGTATCTGAAGTTATGGATATTGACTCTGTATCTGTATTTCAAATGTGCTTACTCTGGGTAACACCCACAATGAGCCTTTCAGGTACAACAAGGAAGAAGCCAGACAGTGCTGATGGCTCAACAAAGACAATGGACTGTGGAAGAGCTTAGCCTTCCTGTGAATGTTTCAGCCAGCCTATGAGTCATGGCTACTATGACTCAGCAGGGCCTGTGACCAGACCACATGACACTAAACTCCATTTTAGTACCTGTATTTTTCCACAAACTGGACTAGGAACTGAGTTTGGAACAAAAGGTTCCCACCATATGGAAAAGCTACATAAGGTGGGGTGTGACATCATCTCTTGGCCTCATTCTCCACACAAGAGAACTTCTGGAAACACCTGAGAAACAAAAACGGATGTGGGGGAAGTGCTGCTCCCAGGATCAAGAGATTTCTAGCTTGTGTATGGAAACTTGGGGGACTGCTTGTACCATCAGTCAGGGTGAGAAATTGCTAATTCAAATTCTATCCATCTAGTATGTTAGGCTTAGTCTGAGTTTTGGTTATTTGCTAAATAATCTGCTTTGATCTGTTTGTTATCACTTATAATCACTTAATCTATCTTTCTGCAGTTAATAAACTTGTTTGATGCTTTATCTTAACCAGCGTATTTTGAGTGAAGTGTCTGGGGAAAATCTCAGCTTGTTGTGCACATCTGTCCCATATCGAGGGGAAGGGGAACTACATTAATGAGCTTGTATTATAGAGATCCCTGTGCACTATAAGATGGTATCATTCTGGATTTATACTACAGCAAGTGTGCAAGGTTGGGGAGTGGGAAATTGGCTCTTGTCTTCTATCTGTCCTTGAGTGGCTTAGGTAACGCACTCAGGTAGCTTAGTTGGCTGCATGGCGCCACCTGCTGTTGTGTTGGGTGATAACAGGCCCTGGAGAGGCTGGCGAAATCTCCAGCAAAGCAGTGTGAGAAGGGCCAGCCCAGCGTGAGGGTTAGAGGACACAGCAGTTCCCAGAAGCTCCACAAACTGCCTCCTGGGGGTGACAACCCATCACGCCCTACACTACACAAGTCTCAGCAGGTTTGTCACATGCTGTCCCCTCCCTTTCTCCACCCGAGATATTTCCTGCTTCCCACCACCTCTAGCAATTCCCACCCTCTTATGCATTTACTGCTCCTCAACCTCCAAGCAGAGCCCGCCACCCTGATAATCTCTTACCTGAGCCAGCTCCATTGCAGCCATTTCCTTGCCCCTGGGAGGACGAGATGATCTGCAGCGAAACATGGATGTTATTCTCTGGCCTGCCGGGGTGAAAAGGGCAAGGTGTGAGAATTCAGACTAGGCTTTTGTCCATTCCACAAGCCGATTCCCCCCAGCTTTTCCCCTGCTAATGCACATTCTAGGTTCTAGCACACTGTGAAGCACAGAGTGACCTTATTCCAGTACAGGCCTAGCCCCCTCCCACCAGGGTGTAACCCTCTGACACATGGGGAAACCCTCCCAGTAACAGTCTCTCTCTTACACGTATCAAGTTTGTGGACAACACCAAGCTGGGAGGGGTTGTAAGTGCTTTGGAGGATTGGATTAAAATTCAAAATGATCTGGACAAACGGGAGAAATGATCTGAAGTAAATAGGATCAAATTCAGTAGAGACAAGTGCAAAGTACTCCACGTTGGAAGGAACAATCGGAGGCCAGAGAAGAGCAGAAACAAAGGAGTCACTTTGGGGGATTCTCCCTGTCATTGTCCCCAAGGCAGCTGTCTCAGGTTTACAAAGGTGTTTCATGTTCCAGCCTTTGTACAGTCTCTCCTGGGAGTGCCCCTTTCATGGACTGGGCCTAGTTTTAGTTTTTGGTAGTTAACAAGCTTGGTTTATTGTTCATCTAACCAGTATGTGTGGATTGAAGTGTGTTGGAAACTCTGTTTGGGATAACAAGCTGGTGCATGTCATTTTCCGCTGATGAAATGACAGACTTCATATGAGCTTGGGTCGTTCAGCAGCGTGCTGGACAGTGCAAGATGCACATTTCTGGGGGAAAGTTGGGCACTTGAGAATTTGCTGGTTTTCTCCTGAGGTGTAATTCATGAGTGGCTGTCTAGCAGCACTCAATACTGTGTAGCTGGGAGTGAGTTACATGCTGGAGACTGTGTGTTAATTGGCCAAGAGGGGCTGTTCTCGCGGGAAAACAGTGGAAAAGGCACCCCATGCTGGAGGACTGAGGTACAGCTATTTAACAGTCCAGATTGTACTCTGGGTAACATCACAGACACTCATTATGACAGAGCCTCTTACAACACAGAGAAAGTAAATCCATGTCCCAGAAATCGAAGACTCCAGACAGAGGGCAAGTGTCCCTGGCACTGCTTCTTGCTGACAGAGAGGTTCAGAGACAGTGCGAGAATCCTGGGGAAGCTGGGAACAGGAAGCATGGGCTGGCGGGGTTCGGTGGAGAAAGGGAACAGGAAGGGCAGGGATATTACTGAATCCAGGATCTTAGCAGTACTAGATGACAGGATAGCACATAGTGCAGCCCATTGGAAAACACAATCCCAACTATACATACAAAATGATGGGGTCTAAATTAGTTGTTTCCACTCAAGAGAGTGATCTTGGAGTCACTGTGGATAGTTCTCTGAAAACATCCACTCAATGTGCAGCAGCAGTGAAAAAAAGTGAACAATGTAGGAAATAATTAAGAAAGTGATAGATATGACAGAATATCTCATAGATCATATTTGTAAAAACAGCAAATAAATCCATGATACACCCACATCTTGAATACTGCATGCACATGTCACCCCATCTCAAAAATAGAAATATTGGAATTGGAAAAGGTTCAGAAAAGGGCAAGAAAAATGATTAGGGGTATGGGACAGTTATGCCAGACCTAACCCCCAGTTTCACTTGAGCAAACAGGAGATATTTGACACTGTGCAATACGGCTCCTGTGCTCTGTTCCCAAAGTGTTCTGCAGCAGAGGAGGGTCTCTGGTATTATGTGTGTCACTGGCCTATTGGGGTGATGCTGAAACAGGACAGGGTACAGATGGCATTGTGGGGGTGGCGTGAACCTTCACTCTTCATTTCCCCTTCCAAGAACAGAAGGGACAGGAACCCTTACCCAGCGAGGTCACAGTCTCATAGTTCTCCTGCATGACATCCCAGTAGAGGGCTCTCTGAGTGGTGTCCAGCAGAGCCCACTCTTCCCTGGTGAAATACATAGCCATCTCCTTGAAGGTCACCAGCCCCTGAAAGAGTAAGAGTCCAACACTAAGGACTTGCTGCCCCACTATTTGTGGCAGAGAAGAGTGAATCAAATGGAAGCTCTGGGTGGATCATAGTCAGGAGAGTCCCACCTCGACCTGGCTCAGAGTATCCAGCAAATGCCAGGGTGAGGGGATGAAGAGAGAGCCCCTTATCTCTCCCAGCATATCCATCACCCCCCTACTAGCCACTGACTGATACAGGAGATGGAGCCCCTAGCAGGGTCCAGGGAGAGCTCGCTGGTAGGATGCCCAACACCCTCCTCATTGTGAGGAGCGGGATATGAAGGGAGAGGCAGCTCCAATAAGCCTGACTCATGGGTGTCCCCTTTATATCTCACAGCAGCTGATGGTTAATGAGGTCAGGCTCCAGCACTAGGAGTCTGGTCAGTTTGACTAGCTCCATGTAGGTGGGTTATTTTCTCTCTTCACAAATTAGGGCATTTCCACCTCCAAACTTCCTGGGTCTGTTCCTAGAATCTAGGCCACTTAGTAAATAACTCCCAGCAGGTCTGCCACACCCTGGCCTCCTCCTTTCCCCACGCTGTGAATTTCCTGCCCCGCTCCAACCTCCAAACCAGACTCTGCAAACCTTCCCACCTCTGGTGTATTTGCTCTCCCTTTCCTCCAGCAGGAACCCACCAGCAACCCCCCGATAATCTCTACCTGGACTGACTCCACTGCAGCCATTTCTCTTCCCTGTCCCACGCCAGGCTGGGATGAGCTGGAGCAAAACATTCTGCAGCCTGTCTGGGGGAGAAGGGCAGTTGTGGGCGTTTCAGAACCGGTTTTAGTTAATTTCACATCACAATTCCCCCAGGCCCTTTCCCTGCAGACAGACACCCTAGATTCTGTCATGCTGGGAAATGCTCAATCTGTTTATTACAATTTAGACCTGGCCCCTCCTGCCAGGCTAAGTCCACAGACACATTTTTAACCTCCCTTCTCTCTCCCCTCACCCCTTCTCTGAACACAAGGCTAGATAAGAGCAGAACCAAAGGAGTCACTGTGGGGGATTCCCTCAGACACTGACCCCACGGCAGCCACACCCCAGCAGGGGGAATATGGAGTCAGGAACTGGCTTTTGCTCTGTCTGATCCTTGTTTTGTTCACTGGAAAGTGGTTCTGCCCCAGGATGCAGCAATACATGTGTCTGGGTGGACTAGAGAGCTGGAAATCTCTCCCCCACATTCATTTCTCCCACTGCCCCTTTCAGCCTCTCCTTCCCCTGTCCTCTCTCCCTGCCCCTCTGGCTGGGACAGTCCCATTCCTGGGGGCTTTGCTCTCCCATGGCTGGATTTCCTCCTGGCAACCGCTAATGGGAGGAGAAATGAGGTGGTGTTGTTTGTGCAGAGTCACTTTCTTGCCAGACCCTAGGACATTCCCTGAGGTCTTTCAGTTACCTGGAGACTCTGGCTCAGAATTTAGTAGTAACAGGGCCCAGGACTGCCCTAGGGGGCTAGGACCAGCTGCAGAAAGTCATCCCCTGGGCCGGGCAGAGAAGAAGCTTTAATTAAGGTCACTTCCCAGCACAGAGCCCCACTGGGGGAGCAGCAGCTGCCAAGCCTGGTCTCCCAGATCACAATGGAGGCTGCAGCATCTGACCCAGGAAGCTGAACCCCAATATCCTGAGCAGAGAGGGACGGAGTGTATGAGCAGCTTCCCTCCTTTAGCTCTCTGGGGAGAGCAGCTAATGGGAGCCCCTCCTCACAGGGAGAATGGCTGATCTCATTTGACCCACTGTCCATCTGGAATCACTCCTTGTCTTTCCATACAGTGACTCTGGATTAACAACGGTCTCAATGACACCGGATTTCAGAAAGAATGAGTTCAGAACGCTGTGGAAAAGACCATCGTGTGGCAGTGCTGACTCCCTTCCCACCTCCCTCACCCCCGCAGATCTAGGACAAGGACTGGGGGCAAAAATTTTCCAAACGGAACCGAAAGTTCCTGCAGTTTTCAAAAGAGGAGAAAAGTAAATTCTGTGAATTCACACTAACAGTGTTTGCTAAGTGGACAGAAAGTTATCACAGTGACAGGGCACGTGACTGGGGAATGGACTTGGTGACCTGGTGACTAGGAGCCAGAACTCTGGTACAAGTTGACCAGAGAGAAGGATCATGGTTAGCAGCAGCCCCCAGACACCCCCTAGTACCCAGAGCCCAGACCCCCCAGCCAGGGGCCCCAGACACCCCCCAGCCAGGATCTCATCAGATATTCCCTGGGACGCAGCCCCCAGAGTCCCTGGCCAGGGACCCCAGATACCCCTCAAAGCCCCACCGGCCAGAGAACCCCCACCACACCATGATTGCCAGGTTGGGAATCCCAAAGGGTTCCCCCCACCAAGAGCCCCCAGCAGCCAGGGACCCCCTCAAGGGACCCCCCCCCCACTGGGAACTCAGTCCCTCACTGCCTGCCTAGGAACTTCCCCACCCTCCAGAACGATCTACCCTGACATTTGCCTGGGACCCCCTCCTCTGCCCAGTGTGACCCCCTGATGCTTTACAGTGCGACCCATCACTCTGCTTCCCTGGCATGCCCTCACCTAGTGCCAGGGATCCCCTCCCCCAGCTCTGTGCACTGGGCATGGCAACAAAACCAGGAACCAGCGGGGGAAGCACAGACAGAGCCCCTGGCACAGAACCAGGCTCCCTCTAACCCTCTGTCCCGCCTCCCCAAGAGACACCCACCCCCACTGTTCTGCAGCCACCAGGCCCCCAGCGATACCCACCTCCAGGACCCATAGCCTCAGGGATGGGCACATCAGAACCACCACCCCCGAAAACCCCAAACCTCCACAACCCACCAACCTGACTAGGGTACCCCCTGCCCAGCCACCCAGAGGCCTCCCCCTACCACAATGCCCCTTCAGCTGCAATCTCCCCACACAGACACCTTCCCTGCCCCTGCAAGTGTTACCTCACAGAGTGTGAGAAGTGGCTAGAAAGTTAACACCACCTCCTGCTGGCCAGTCACACAGGCAGAGGGAGCCTGGGGAGTGCTTCTTTAACAGGAGAATGGAAGGCCTGGAGGGCAAGAAAGATCCACGGGCTGTCACTAGCAAATAATGGCCACCATGGATCCACCCCAGAGGCGGCTGCATCTTAGCACATTGGGAAACAACCCATCATATTCAATTAGAAATAAAACAACTAGAGAGAAGTGGGGCAAATGTTTGGGGTATTTTATATCAATCTTTGAGACACGCAGAGAGAACCCTGTCACAAACGACATTTGATAACATGAGAGAAAACCACCAAGATCGGAGGGGATTTGATGTTGCTATTAAATAACTAGTGGAAAAGGGGGACTGTTGGACTGGATTTTATATGACTGTCCAATACATAAACAGAATGTGATGGTCCCCCCCGGCCACGGGGCAACCATTCACGTGAGCAGCTCAGAGCCCTTTGAGGAGCTGATTTAAGGGCGGGGGGGGAGCTGGAAGGCTCCCTGGACAATGGAAGGGGGCCGCAGGGGAATTGGGAAATGGGGTCTGGGCAGTCTCCATGGGGGATGTGCTCCTCCCTTCCCTTCCCTGCCCTGGCAGAGAACGGGAACCTCATCCCATCCCACTCCAGTGGGAGCCATGTTCTGGGGAATGACCCAGGGCAACAATTTCCCACCCAAACAAGGACAAATCGCTGCAGATAAATGGGTGGGAAAATCCACCCCCCATCGGAGAGATTTTAAATTGACATTTGAGAAGTATGGAGAGAAAAGGGAAAATCAGAGGCAATTAGAGAGCTGATCATTGGGGGGGGGAGGAGAATCTCCCTGGATTTTATAGCCACGTGTGATAATGAGAGAGAAAAGGGGAAATCTTGAGAGAATGTGTGTGTGGGAGGAAGTGGCAAAAACAGGGACAGGATCCAGTTAACTCACCTCCCTCCCACCCCGGGAATGTCCTGGCTGCACAGAGACAGATCTACACCCCCACCCCAGTGACCTCCCCCACCTGCAACTCCGGCTTCTCCTCCCCCCTCGACACCTCCGCCCTCACACCAAAGGGGGGGGCTCTGCCAGCGCCTCCCCCTGAGCTCAACTCCTGCTCCTCCCCCCAGCCCGGATTGTGCCCTTTAGCCCCCCACGAACCCTGCCTCCAGCTGCCTGACCCCCCCCTGCCCATCAATTTCCTGCTCTGCGCCCGCCCCTCCCACGCTCCCTGTTACTCCCCCGCCCCGCTCCAGCCCCGCCCCCAGCGCCCGGCGGAACGTTACGGCTGGTCCGGGCAGGGGGAAGGGCAGCGGCTTCAGCGGCTGTTACTGGGCATGCGCAGTGCCCGGGAGTAGCACATTGCTATGGGGAGGGATTTAATACACCGCCCCCCCCCGCCGGGCCCGGGGTCCGCCCCTCCCCCCACACGACGGCCGGGCCCCGGCCCCCCCATCCCAGCGGGGCGGGCGGGCGGATCCTCCTGCAGCTCCACTGGGGCCGAGGCGCCTTCAAGGCTTCTCCCAGGCTCCCTGGGGCAGAGTCACTTTCCTGCCCCCCAGCGCCTCTCATTCCCCGGGGGCTCCGGGTCACAATGTCCCACCGCCCTTCCCCCGCCTGCAGCTCCGGCTTCTCCCCTCCCCGCCCCCGCCAGCCACACCAAGGGGAACCCCCGGGCCCCAGTCTCTGTCCCCACCTGGATCCCAGCCGGGGCCGGGGGCAGATCCTGGCTGCAGCTGAGAACAGCGCTCCGCTGCGGCTCGGGCAGCTCCAGCGCTGCTGGCAGCACGTGGAGAACCAGGAAGCAGCTGTTCAGCCCGGGCTCGGCGTCACAATGTGCCAGAGCCCCGCCCCCAGGAGCTGCCCTGCCCATGGGCTGTGCCAGAGCCCCGCCCCCCAGGAGCTGCTCCGCCCCCGCTCTGTGCTGGAGCCCCGCCCCCAGGAGCTGCCCCGCCCCTGCTCTGTGCTGGAGCCCCGCCCCGAGAGCTGCCCTGCCCCCTGAGCTGAGCCAGAGCCCCGCCCCCAGGAGCTGCCCGCACCTGGGATGTGTCAGAGCCCCGCCCCCTGGAATTTCCCCATGTTGGGTCTCTGAGCTTTGTTCTCCTGCCGCCTTCTTCCCAGCACCCCCTGCTCCCTTCCTGTGTCTGCAAACACCCCCCCTCCCCCGGGGCCGGCTGCAGTGCTCGCTGAGGCTGACTCCAGTGGCTGAAGTTGCCTCCATCTCTGCTTCACCTGGAGGGGGAGAGACAAAGAGAGGAGATGGTCCCAGGGTGTGAAACCAGAATCAGGGGGCAAGGAAAGAAGGACTGTTTGGAAAGGTGGGGTTTTTTGTGGGCGGGGGTGAGCCAGAGGGATTCAGAAGAAGTTGGGCAGCAGAGGCTCAGGGAAATTGAGGGGAACCTCCTGGGTGTCTCAGTGTTGCCCAGGGTTTGTACAGCACCTTGCATAATATGGGGTCTGATCTCAGTCATGGTCTGTGCAGCACCTGGGAGCCCTGATGTCTGTTTCCTGATCACAGGCTCTGGGAATGGAGAGAGGGAAACCTCAGCACCTGAAGGTTAATGCAGCCCTGTGTGCAACCCCTGCTAGGGTGATCCGACAGCAAATGTGAAAAATTGGGATGGGGGTGGGGTTAATAGGCACCTATATAAGAAAAAGACCCAAAAATCGGGACATCTAGTCATGCTAGTCCCTGCTGTTCTCATAAGGGGTCGGCTTAGAGAGGGTTTGGCTACACTTGCAGCTGTCCAGCGCTGGAGTTTAAAGCTGTCTTCCTACAGCTGTTTAGGGAAAGCGCTGCAGTGTGGACACACTGACAGCTACCAGCACTCTGTCATGGCCACATTTGCAGCGCTGTTGGGAGTGGTGCATTATGGGCAGCTATCCCAGCATTCAAGTGGCTGCAATGTGCTTTCAAAAGAGGAGGGTGGGGTGGAGTGTGACACGGAGCGTGGGGGAGACAGAGCGAGTGGATTTTTGGAGCTGACACTGTGTCAGCTCCCTGCCTGGCAAGTTCAAGCCTCCTCCCCCACCCCTCTCTCATTCACTAAATGCAAATAGCCGCCTTTGTTTTTTTTCCTCACAGACCAGATAAGCCGCTGATCCAAAACAGACCCCCCCCCCCCGTGCCCACCCGGCTGCTTCTCTCCTCAAGCAAACACCAGCTGTGGGTGTTCCAAAGGGATCCCCCTGCCTCTGCTCATTCACTGCAAACAGTAACTGTGTTTGGTTTTTAGATAAGCAGCTCCGGGAGCCTTGAGCTCACAGCAAAGCAAACAGAGGCATCACACCAAAACAAAGAGCGTTATCTCTACTTAAAAGCATTATGGGAAGGTTCCGGAGGTCAGTGACAGCGTAGTAAGATTAATCACTGTTTACACTGGCACCCCAGCGCTGCATCACCAGCTCTGTTCTCTTTATTCCTCTCGTCGAGGTGGAGCACATGCAGCACTGTAGCCAGGGAGATACAGCGCTGTATGTGCCTTGCCAGTGTGGACGGGGAGTAAGTTACAGCGCTGTAAAGCCACCACCTGCACTGTAACTCTCCAGTGTAGCCAAGGCCTGAGTTGTAGTAATAATAGCAGCCAAGAATCCGGTGGCACCTTATAGACTAACAGACGTATTGGAGCATGAGCTGTCGTGGGTGAATACCCACTTAGTCAGATGCAACAATAGTCCCATATGGGCTAGTGGTCAGGATTCCTGGTTTTCACCCAGGTGGCCTGGGTTCAACTTCTGGTGTGGGAAGAGTGCAGAGCTTTTGCCCAGAGTGGAGGCAGGAAATGAAAGGAACAGGAAGGGATCCTGCCAGCAGTGGAGTTAGACAGTGTAGGGAGGGGACCCCAGAAGTGGGGGTGGGGCAGTGGTTTGGGGGGAGATGAGGGAAGGATCCCAGCAGTGCGGA